>NW_025062476.1:13925000-14214749 GCF_000002995.4 Brugia malayi | reverse complement strand
CTAGTGATCTTGTTATAATGGTAGAGATGGTAAGAGTTAATGAATTAATCAAAATGTCTTTTAGTGATATTGTTTATATTTGCAGAAAATGGCATGAATTAATCAAAATGTCTTCTAGTGATATTGTTATATCTGTGGAGAAATGGGACAAGTTAATGAATTAATCAAAATGTCTTCTAGTGATATTGTTATATCTGTAGAGAAATGGTTTGAATTAAACAATTAATCAAATGTCTTCTAGTGATATTGTTAAATCAGTAGAGAAATGGTATGAGTTAATGAATTAATCAAAATGCCTTCTAGTGATATTGTTAAATCAGCAGAGAATGGTACGAGTTAATGAATTAGTCAAAATGTCTTCTAATGATATTGTTATATTTGCAGAGAAGTGACATGAAACAATCAAAATGTCTTCAAGTGATATTGTTTTATCTGTAGGAAATGGAATGAGTTAATGAATTAATCAAAATATCTTATATGATATTGTTATATCTGTGGAGAATAAGTATGAGCTAATGAATTAATCATAATTTCTTCGAGTGATATTGTTATATTTGCAGAGAAATGGCATGAATTAATCAAATATGTCTTCTAGTGGTATTGTTATATTTGCAGAAAAATGGCATGAATTATCAAATGTCTTCTGGTGATATTGTTATATCTGTAGAGAAATGGTACGAGCAAATGAAATAATCAAAATATCTTTCAGTGATCTTGTTTTATTTGCAGAGAAATGGCATGAATTAATCAAAATGTCTTCAAGTGATCTTGTTATATTTGCAGAGAAATGGTATGAGTTTATGAGCTGATCAAAATATCTTCTGGTGAACTTGTTGTATTGGTTGAGAAATGGTAAGAGTTTATGAATTAATCAAAATATCTTCTAGCGATCCTGTTATATATGAAGAAAAATGATATGAGTTAATGAAGTAATCAAAATGACTTCTAGTGATCTTGTTATATTGGTAGAGAAATGGTAAGAGTTAATGAATTAATCAAAATGTCTTCTAATGATATTGTTTTATCTGTAGTGAAATAGTATGGATTTATGAATTAATAAAAATGCCTTCTAGTGATATTGTTAAATCAGTAGAGAAATGGTATGAGCTAATGAAAAATCATAATGTCCTCTAGTGATATTGTTATATCTGCAGAGAATTAATCAATTAATCAAAATGTCTTCTAGTGATATTGTTATATCTGTAGTGAAATGGTATGAGCTAATGAATTAATCAAAATGTTATCTAGTAATGTTGTTAAATCAGTAGAGAAATGGTATGAGCTAATGAAAAAATCAAAATATTTTCGAGTGATATTGTTAAATCGGTAGAGAAATGGTACTAGTTGATGAATTAATCAAAATGTCTTCTTGTGATATTGTTTTATCTGCAGAGAAATGGTACGAGTTAATGAATTAGTCAAAATGTCTTCTAATGATATTGTTATATATGCAGAGAAGTGACATGAATTAATCAAAATGCCTTCTAATGATATTGTTATATTTGCAGAAAATGGCATGAAATAATCAAAATATCTTTTAGTGATATTGTTATATATGCAGAGAAATGGCATGAATTAATCAAAATGTCTTCAAGTGATATTGTTGTATTTGCAGAGATATGGTACGAGCTAATGAAATAATCAAAATATCTTTCAGTGATCTTGCTATATATGCAGAGAAATGGCATGAATTAATCAAAATGTCTTCTAGTGATATTGTTATATTTGCAGAAAAATGGCATGAATTAATCAAAATATTTTTAGTGATATTGTTATATTTGCAGAGAAATGGCATGAATTATCAAAATGTCTTCTGGTGATATTGATATATCTGTAGAGAAATGGTACGAGCTAATGAAATAATCAAAATATCTTTCAGTGATCTTGTTTTATTTGCAGAGAAATAGCATGATTAATCAAAATGTCATCAAGTGATATTGTTGTATTTGCAGAGAAATGGCACGAGCTAATGAAATAATCAAAATATCTTTCAGTGATCTTGTTTTATTTGCAGAGAAATGGCATGAATTAATCAAAATATCTATTAGTGATATTGTTATATTTGCAGAGAAATGGCATGAATTATCAAAATGTCTTCTGCTGATATTGTTATATCTGTAGAGAAATGGTACGAGCGAATGAAATAATCAAAATATCTTTCAGTGATCTTGTTTTATTTGCAGAGAAATGGCATGAATTAATCAAAATGTCTTCAAGTGATCTTGTTATATTTGCTGAGAAATGGTATGAGTTAATGAGCTGATCAAAATATCTTCTGGTGAACTTGTTATATTGGTTGAGAAATGGTAAGAGTTTATGAATTAATCAAAATATCTTCTAGCGATCCTGTTATTATGATGAAAAATGATATGAGTTAATGAATAAATCAAAATATCTCTAGTCATCTTGTAATATTGGTAGAAAAATGGTAAGAGATAATGAATTAATCAAAATGTCTTCAGTGATATTGTTAAATCAGTAGAGAAATGGTACGAGTTAATGAAATTAGTCAAAATGTCATCTAATGATATTGTTATATTTGCAGAGAAGTGACATGAAACAATCAAAATGTCTTCAAGTGATATTGTTTTATCTGTAGAAATGGAATGAGTTAATAAATTAATCAAAATATCTTATATGATATTGTTATATCTGTGGTGAATAAGTATGAGTCTATGAATTAATCAAAATGTCTTCCAGTGATAATGTTATATCTGAAGAGAAATGGTATGAGTTAATGAAATAATCAAAATGTCTTCTAGTGAAATTGTTATATTTGCAGAGAAATGGCATGAAATAATCAAAATGTCTTCTAGTGATCTTGTTATATAGGTAGAAAAATGGTAAGAGTTAATGAATTAATCAAAATTTCTTCTTGCGATCCTGTTATATCTGAAAAAAATGATATGGGTTAATGAATTAATCAAAATATCTTCTGGTGATCTTGTTATATTGGTAGAGTAATGTAAGAGTTAATGAATTAATCAAAATATCTTCTAGCGATCCTGTTATATCTGTAGAAAAATGATATGAGTTAACGAATTAATCAGAATATCTTCTAGTGATCCTGTTATATTGGTAGAAAAATGATAAGAGTTAATGAATTAATCAAAATATCTTCTAGTGATAATGTTATATCTGCACAGAAATGGTATGAGTTAATGAATTAATCAAAATGTCTTCTAGTGAAATTTTTAAATCAGTAGAGAAATGGAATGTGTTGATGAATTAATCAAAATGTCTTCTAGTGATATTGATATATCTGAAGAGAAATGGTACAAGTTGATGAATAAATCAAAATGCCTTCTAGTGATATTGTTAAATCAGTAGAGAAATGGTATGAGCTTATGAAAAAATCATAATGTCCTCTAGTGATATTGTTATATTTGCAGAAAAATGGCATGAATTAATCAAAATATCTTTTAGTGATATTGTTATATATGCAGAGAAATGCATGAATTATCAAAATGTCTTCTGGTGATATTGTTATATTTGCAGAGAAATGGTACGAGCTAATGAAATAATCAAAATATCTTTCAGTGATCTTGTTTATTTGCAGAGAAATGGCTATGAATTATCAAATGTCTTCTGGTGATATTGTTATATTTGCAGAGAAATGGTACGAGCTAATGAAATAATCAAAATATCTTTCAGTGATCTTGTTATATTGGCAGAGAAATGGTATGAGTTAATGAGTTAATCAAAATATCTTCTGGTGAACTTGTTATATTGTAGAGAAATGGTAAGAGTTTATGAATTAATCAAAATATCTTCTAGCGATCATGTTATATATGAAGAAAAATGATATGAGTTAATGAATAAATCAAAATATCTTCTAGCGATCTGAAGAGAAATGATATGAGTTAATGAATTGATCAAAATATCTTCTAGTCATCTTGTAATATTGGTAGAAAAATGGTAAGAGATAATGAATTAATCAAAATGTCTTCCAGTGATAATGTTATATCTGCAGAGAAATGGTATGAGTTAATGAAATAATCAAATGTCTTCTAGTGGAATTGTTATATTTGCAGAGAAATGGCATGAAATAATCAAATGTTCTTCTAGTGATCTTGTTATATAGGTAGAAAAATGGAGTTAATGAATTAATCAAAATTTCTTCTTGCGATCCTGTTATATCTGAAGAAAAATGATATGGGTTAATGAATTAATCAAAATATCTTCTAGTGATCCTGTTATATTGGTAGAAAAATGATAAGAGTTAATGAATTAATCAAAATGTCTTCTAGTGATATTGATATATCTGTAGAGAAATGGTATGAGCTAATGAATTAATCAAAATGTTTTCTAGTAATATTATTAAATCAGTAGAGAAATGGTATGAGTTAATGAATTAATCAAAATGTCTTCTTGTGATATTGTTTTATCTGCAGAGAAATGGTACGAGTTAATGAATTATTCAAAATGTCTTCTAATGATATTATAATGTTTGCAGAGAAGTGACATGAAACAATCAAAGTGTCTTCTAGTGAAATTGTTGTTTCTGTAGAGAAATGGTACAAGTTGATGAATTAATCAAAATGTCTTCTTGTGATATTGTTTTATCTGCAGAGAAATGGTATGAGCTAATGAAAAAATCATAATGTCCTCTAGTGATATTGTTATATTTGCAGAAAAATGGCATGAATTAAATCAAAATATCTTTAAGTGAAATTGTTATATTTGCAGAGAAATGGCATGAATTATCAAAATGTCTTCTGGTGATATTGTTATATCTGTAGAGAAATGGTACGAGCTAATGAAATAATCAAAATATCTTTCAGTGATCTTGTTTTATTTGCTGAGAAATGGCATGAATTAATCAAAATGTCTTCAAGTGATATTGTTATATTTGCAGAGAAATGGCAATGAATTATCAAAATGTCTTCTGGTGATATTGATATATTTGCAGAGAAATGGTACGAGCTAATGAAATAATCAAAATATTCTTTCAGTGATCTTGTTTTATTTGCAGAGAAATGGCATGAATTAATCAAAATGTCTTCAAGTGATATTGTTATATTTGCAGAGAAATGCTACGAGCTAATGAATTAATCAAAATGTCTTCAAGTGATCTTGTTATATTTGCAGAGAAATGGTATGAGTTAATGAGTTAATCAAAATATCTTCTGGTGAACTTGTTATATTGGTAGAGAAATGGTAAGAGTTTATGAATTAATCAAAATATCTTCTAGCGATCCTGTTATATATGAAGAAAAATGATATGAGTTAATGAATAAATCAAAATATCTCTAGTGATCTTGTTATATTGCTAGAGAAATGGTAAGAGTTAATGAATTAATCAAAATATCTTCTGGCGATCCTGTTATATATGAAGAAAAATGATATGAGTTAATGAATTAATCAAAATATCTTCTAGCGATCTGAAGAAAAATGACATGATTTAATGAATTAATCAAAATATCTTCTAGTCATCTTGTAATATTGGTAGAAAAATGGTAAGAGATAATGAAATAATCAAAATGTCTTCTAGTGATATTGTTATATTTGCAGAGAAATGGCATGAAATAATCAAAATGTCTTCTAGTGATCTTGTTATATAGGTAGAAAAATGGTAAGAGTTAATGAATTAATCAAAATTTCTTCTTGCGATCCTGTTATATCTGAAGAAAAATGATATGGGTTAATGAATTAATCAAAATATCTTCTAGCGATCCTGTTATATCTGTAGAAAAATGATATGAGTTAATGAATTAATCAAAATGTCTTCTAGTGATATTTTTAAATCAGTAGAGAAATGGTATGTGTTAATGAATTAATCAAAATGTCTTCTAGTGATATTGATATATCTGAAGAGAAATGGTATGAGTTAATGAATTAATCAAAATGTTTTCTAGTAATATTGTTAAATCAGTAGAGAAATGGTATGAGTTAATGAATTAATCAAAATGTCTTCTTGTGATATTGTTTTATCTGCAGAGAAATGGTATGAGCTAATGAAAAAATCATAATGTCCTCTAGTGATATTGTTATATTTGCAGAAAAATGGCATGAATTAATCAAAATATCTTTTAGTGATATTGTTATATTTGCAGAGAAATGGCATGAATTATCAAAATGTCTTCTGGTGATATTGTTATATCTGTAGAGAAATGGTACGAGCTAATGAAATAATCAAAATATCTTTCAGTGATCTTGTTTTATTTGCAGAGAAATGGCATGAATTAATGAGTTAATCAAAATATCTTCTGGTGAACTTGTTATATTGGTAGAGAAATGGTAAGAGTTAATGAATTAATCAAAATGTCTTCTAGTGATCTTGTTATATTGGTAGAGAAATGGTAAGAGTTAATGAATTAATCAAAATATCTTCTAGCGATCCTGTTATATCTGAAGAAAAATGATATGAGTTAATGAAGTAATCAAAATGACTTCTAGTGATCTTGTTATATTGGTAGAGAAATGGTAAGAGTTAATGAATTAATCAAAATGTCTTCTATTGATATTGTTATATCTGTAGAGAAATGGTATGAGCTAATGAATTAATCAAAATGTTTTCTAGTAATATTGTTAAATCAGTAGAGAAATGGTATGAGTTAATGAATTAATCAAAATGTCTTCTAGTGATATTGTTAAATCAGTAGAGAAATGGTACGAGTTAATGAATTAGTCAAAATGTCTTCTAATGATATTGTTATATATGCAGAGAAGTGACATGAATTAATCAAAATGTCTTCTAATGATATTGTTATATTTGCAGAGAAGTGACATGAAACAATCAAAATGTCTTCAAGTGATATTGTTTTATCTGTAGGAAATGGTATGAGTTAATGAATTAATCAAAATATCTTATATGATATTGTTATATCTGTGGAGAATAAGTATGAGTCTATGAATTAATCAAAATTTCTTCGAGTGATATTCTTATATTTGCAGAGAAATGGTAAGAGATAATGAATTAATCAAAATGTCTTCCAGTGATAATGTTATATCTGCAGAGAAATGGTATGAGTTAATGAAATAATCAAAATGTCTTCTAGTGATCTTGTTATATAGGTAGAAAAATGGTAAGAGTTAATGAAAAAATCAAAATGTTTTCTAGTAATATTGTTAAATCAGTAGAGAAATGGTATGAGTTAATGAATTAATCAAAATGTCTTCTTGTGATATTGTTTTATCTGCAGAGAAATGGTACTAGTAAATGAAGTAATTAAAATGTCTTCTAGTGATATTGTTTTATCTGCAGAGAAATGGTACGAGTTAATGAATTAGTCAAAATGTCTAATAGTGATATTGTTATATCTGTAGAGAAATGGTATGAGCTAATGAAAAAATCAAAATGTCTTCTAGTGATATTGTTATATCTGTAGAGAAATGGTACGAGCTAATGAAATAATCAAAATATCTTCTAGTGATATTGTTATATTTGCAGAGAGTGGCATTAATTTATCGAAATGTCTTCTAGTGATATTGTTATATCAGTGGAGAAGTGACATGAATTAAAAAAACTGTCTTCTAGTGATATTGTTATATCTGTGGAGAAATGGTATGAGTTAATGAATTAATCAAAATATCTTCTTGTGAGTGATATAGTTATATCAGTAGAGAAGTGGCATGAATTAATAGAAATGTCTTCTAATGATATTGTTATATCAGTGGAGAAATGACATGAATTAATCGAAATGTCTTCTAGTGATATTGTTATATCTGCAGAGAAATGGCATGAGTTATTGAATTAATCAAAATATCTTCTAGTGATATTGTCATATTTCAGAGAAGTGACATGAATTAATCAAAATGTCTTCTAGTGATATTGTTATATTTGCAGAGAGTGGCATTAATTTATCGAAATGTCTTCTAGTGATATTGTTATATCTGTAGAGAAATGGTATGAGTTAATGATTAAATCAAAATATCTTCTAGTGATATTGTCATATTTCAGAGAAGTGACATGAATTAATCGAATTGTCTTCCAGTGATATTGTTATATCAGTGGAGAAATGACATGAATTAAAATTATATCTGCTGAGAGTGGCATTAATTTATCGATATGTCTTCTAGTGATATTGTTATATCTGTAGAGAAATGGTATGAGTTAATGAATTAAAAATGTCTTCTAGTGATCTGTAGAGAAATGGTATGAGTTAATAAATAAATCAAAATGTCTTCTAGTGATATTGTTATATCTGTAGAGAAATGGTACGAGTTAATGAATTAAAAATGTCTTCTAGTGATATTGTTACATCAGTGGAAAAGTGACATGAATTAAAAAAACTGTCTTCTAGTGATATTGTTATATCTGTAGAGAAATGGTATGAGTTAATCAATTAATCAAAATATCTTCTAGTGATATTGTTTCATCTGCAGAGAAATGGTATGAGTTACTGAATTAATCAGAATATCTTCTAATGACATTGTTTTATCAGTAGAGAAACGGCATGAATTAATCGAAATGTCTTCTAGTGATATTGTAATATTTGCAGAGAAGTGACATAAATTAATCAAAATGTCTTCAAGTGATATTGTTATATCTGCAGAGAAATGGCATGAATTAATCGAAATGTCTTCTAGTGATATTGTTATATCTGTAGAGAAATGGTGTGAGTTAATGAATTAATCAAAATGTCTTCAAGTGATATTGTTATATTTGCAGAGAAGTGACATGAATTAATCAAAATGTCCTCTAGTGATATTGTTATATTTGCAGAGAGTGGCATTAATTTATCGAAATGTCTTCTAGTGATATTGTTATATCTGTAGAGAAATGGTATGAGTAAAATTAAAATAAATGAAGAAGAAAATGGAAAAAAGTTTGTGACTGACGAAAAAGCTAGAGGAACAAGTAATGCGACAAAATAAATTGTTTTAATGAAAGGAACGGTTGAGGTTTTGGCATATTTCATATAGGTAAAAATTTTTTCCGACTTCAACTTATAAATTTTTGTGGAAAATCTGATGTTTTTTTTTCTTTATAAAATTTTAGAGATAATGAGTAAGAAACGATTAATCAATCAGTTGTCAAAATTTGCTTATTCGGTAAATCGTTTTCGGGAAAAACATGAATTAAACAAAAAAGTGTTTATTTTGCTGTTAATCGAGTTTAATGATTTTTTTTTGCTCAATTTCTTTCTCACGATAAAATAGGTGCAATCATTATAAAACATTTAGAAAAAGTTTGGAAAAAAATTTAGAAAAAACGGAAGAAAAATTAGCAATTCAGAGAAAACATTAGCTTCTTCATTTTGTTCACGAATGATTTACGTCTCTTTTCATCCATCTTAATTACGATTTACGACAACTAGCAATGGTTATTAAAACAAATGAATTTAGAAATGAAAATAAGTCTTTTATACCATTCATGTTTTTAATATTTATATTCGTAAAATTTAAATCTTGCACTTCATAAATTAGCATTTTTGAAATTCTTGTCCAAAAAAAATTAAATATTTTTAATTTATCGGTTATTAATTTATCAATCCATTGCAACTTTATTACAAAAGAAAATAGTGGACTTCAAGTGAGCAATATTGCACCGAAATATTGAACTTGTCAAAAATAATTGTTTATAAATAGCTTGTAAAAATTCATACGAAATTGAGGAGCAAAAGAATAGAAAAGAATAAATAAAATTTGAAATTCAAATTGAAAACAATTTCATAAGTATACGAGCGTTATTATTCTGCTGGTTTGATGGAATAAAATCAGATGGCTGAATGCATTAAAAATGTTAGAAAATGAAAATTTTGAATTAATTAGTAAATTATAATGATTAAATTAATTTAATTAAAATCTTATCAAAGAACTGAAAGACTTTCAGATATAATCGTTATGTATTTTTTATTCTTTATTGTTTCAAGACTTATTAGTAAATTATTTTTTCTTTTTCTTTTATATAAATAAAGAATCTGATTAACAATAAAACGACTCAACCCTATCCTCAATCATATCATTTCCATTTTTTTTCCTAAATATAAACAAAGAAAAAACTTCAAGTGAGGAAGAATTGCTTGTTTTCATTGTTTCCACCGATAAAAAATGCACAAGGTCTTGACCTTTTGTTGGAATTGATGTTTCGAATTGTGGTTTCTTTTTGAAATTGTATTGCTGATGTTCTTCTTAGTTGATGGAATTGAATTCTGTTGTACGTTGTTCGTCCATCATCTGTATTCTTTGATCCGTGAATTTGGTTAATCGTTTCTTTTCATTTCACAATAGCTTCTAAGCATTGTCAAACTTACCAACAGACCAATCTGGGTCTAGCTCCTTCCGTTTGTATACTTCATCGAGTACCCATAGAGGTAACTTTTCTTCAATAGTCAGTTCGATACTCGTTTGTTCTAAGTTTTCACCTAAATTCGTCAGCTGCCTGAAGATTCTTTCAATCATCCCTACTATTGTTCTCAAATCATGATCATTATGTTTGAATGATTTTAATTCGTGATATAACGTTCGTTTAATGATGGAAGGACTTCCATATCTTTCGATGATTCCAAATCATCTCATAGTTTTCTGGTGTTGTTTCGTGCACTTCTACTGCATTTAATTCGGTTCCTCTTAAGCAAGAGAGAAGATATGCCAGTTTCTGTACGTATTCTGTTGATGTACTGCTGCTTCAAACCCACTCCAGAATTTTCTCCATTGCTTGGATTCCCATCAAAATTTTTAAGGGCAAGATATGGTAATTTAACAGTTAGTTGACGTCCGTTGATCCTTGCTCTTATTGACTCGATATTCTATCCGATTCAGAATTATTTCGCGTCGTTCATTCCATTGGTTGTTGTAGACACTGCATCGTTGCTTGAATATCATTAATGTGTAGCTTAAGTGATATTAATGTTTCTCAGCCATCTTCGATTAATTTCAGAATTCCCCCATTATCTTCAACTATTGTCTCATGTCGTTGATCTTCTTCTTCTTGCTTAACTTTGCAGGAATTCCAGCCATTTTTAATTAAGCGTCGTTGTTTCTTTCGAGCGTCACTGGTTTTCCACCCGCAATAATGTCCGGTTGGATTACTTTCAACTGTTTAATCTCATTGAGTGTCTTTTATAATTTACCTTTCATGAAATTGGCGCTTATTGCTATGCTCGCTGACATTTCTCTTTTCTTTTTAAAACCGGTTGACACCAACAATTATAATCAAGTTTGTTAATTTCTTTTTCCTTCAGGATACCCAATTCAAAATAGTCTACCTCAGTTCAGGTATTCCAGATGGATGGATCTAGATATTGGACCGGAAACAGCCAAGCAATTTGTTGAAGTTGTGGGACGTGCAAAAACTATTGTTTGGAATGGACTAGCAAGTATGTTTTCTCGAGAGCAACAAAAGCTATGATGTTGTTGTTGTTATTTTTTGTTTTCATTTGTTTGTGTTTCATTTATATTCATGTTCGAATTTTTTTTTATTATTATGGTTTGAATTTTAAAGATAGTGCCAATACGCTAACATGCTGCAAGAAATGGAAAACTGGTGACAACTGGTGTAGTGGAAGCAAAAAAATGTTTTTGGAAACAAACCTTTATGATTTGGTTAAATTGTTATTCGGGGGAGAAGTTTGATGTCAGGGAGATGTGTTGGATGCCAGCTAAATATTTGGGCAACAATTGAATAAAACTGATTCGGAGGATTGGATGATTTAAAAACAGATCTAATTGACAATAGTATGGTTATAAATCTACATTGATGTTAGACAATGATCCAAACAAAGGAGAGGAGGTGCTTGCATGGGCACCAGTTGCTAATAAAGAGCTTATTAGATAACCGCATGATTATGATAGCTAACAAAGAACAATGTAGATATCCTCATGATTGTAAGGATTGCTAACAAAGAACGATGTAAATTGTTTCAATATGTAGAAGCATAAATTTGGAAACAAAGAGTCCGAAGTATAAGCATTATTTGCGGAAATTACGTAGATATCTTTACTACAATTTGCAACTCATATTTTTAGATCGCGATATTAAAATCCGCGACACTCCCGACCGAAGGAGCTAAATGCTTTAGTTCGTTGGACAGCTTTGGTTGATTGCTTCGCCTTATAGCGCTTCTAGTTCGTAGAGCAATTGGTTCTTGTTCATTGACATTTTGCACTGATTTGTTAAACATTGTTGGTTGAGGGTCAATTTCCTCACCTTTGACTTCCAGTGGGTATAACATATTCACCGGTCTGTTGAGTATTTTTCCTTTCGGTAATTCTATCGAGACACTTCTCACTTCTCCATCCTTTCCTGTTTTGATTTCTCTTATTCTGGCTAGTTTCCACATGCCACGGGGAATTTCTGGTTCATTTAGTAACACAATCTCTCCCTCGTGGGGAGTTCTTTTTACTACATCTCTCGGAGAAGAGTGTTCCCTTTGTGCTCTTTCTTTAAGAGTATTTAAATATTCCTCTTTCCATATTTCCCAGAAGGCATCGAGGGCCTTTAGTGTATTTGACCAGTATTGAATGAGTTTTTCTCTCGAATCCAATTTATGAGGGATAAAATCATCCATTTCATTCTTGTTTTTAGCAGGCATGATTAGATGCGCATTCGGTAGTATAAAGTCAATTGGACGCAATATGATACAATCATCAAAATTTACGTAAGTTAGTGGTCGAGTATTCAAAATACTTTCCACTTCCGCTACTAGCGTAATCAATTCCCGTTCCCATAATAACTTTCTGCCGATGGCTCTTTTCATTGCCCTTTTTGTTAACCCAATAAGTCGCTCATATACTCCTCCGTTCCAAGGCGCCTTTGGTATTATATTTTTCCAGATCATTTCCTTTCCGCTAGGAATTCATTTAATTGTTGTTTCACAATGATTTTAAAAATTAACTGGAATTGACCAGCGTTGTCGCTTAAGATTAATTCTGGAAAGCCTCGTCTTGCTGTAAATCTTCTGAAAACATGTAAAAAGCTTTCGGCTGAAAGAGTTTCTACTACTTCTAGATGTACAGCTCTTGTTGTGAAACATGTGAATAGTGCTACCCATCTTTTTGTTAGCCCATTATCACTCCTGATATTCACAGGACCTAAATAGTCTAGTCCTACTCGCGCAAAGGGTCTTGATCTTGTGGTCCGAGATGCTGGAAGATCAGCCATAGTTGGTAATTTGAATGGTTTAGTTGTCCAGCGTCTGCACTTCATGCACTTATTCAAGATTCGTTTGACTTCCGTTCTACCTTTTGGGATCCATATCGTCGATCTCAGATTTGAGAGTGTATGAGCAATTCCAGCATGATACAGTTGTTCATGTCGTTGCTGAATAAAGAGTTCAGTTATGGTGTTGTGTCTCGGGAGATATATTGGGTGTAAGTTACTCTCTTTCATTTCAGAGTTAACTACGCGGCTTTTGTATCTCCATAGTTCGTTATCATAGAACAAATTCCATTTGATTATTTCATCTTTGGTAACTCCTTCTGACTGTGCTTGTTTGAATAGCACAATTTCTGACAACTCGTAATCCTGTGTTGTCAATATATTCTTTTCTTTCGTTGCCATCTTTAGCCAAGGAATTTCCCTTTTCATTGTTAATCTTATGAATTTCAGAACCCAACCAGTTGTTCTTATTAATCTTGACCATTTGCTAAAACGACTAGCATCTAAGATTCCGAAATGTTTGTTTATGATAATTGGTTCTGTGATGTGGGCCACAATTTCTTCATCCTGGTAATCCTCATTGTAATTGTATTTCCACTGTGGCCATTTTGATTCGTTTTCTGTTAACCACTTTGGTCCTTTCCACCAAAGATCATATCCTTTTAGTTTATTCGGAGAGATTCCTTTTGTAGCTATATCAGCTGGGTTTTGTTCACTTGGGATATATCTAAAATGGATTTTCGCCTTTCGTATTTCTTCTACCCTATTTTGTATGAACGTTGGTAGTAAACGGGAACTATTGTGAACCCAATGAAGCGCACATTGAGAATCGGACCATAAAATTGTTATCACGTCCTCAAGCTCTTTTTGTTTTAATACGAATTGTACCATTCTCACTCCGATGAGTATTGCCAGTAATTCTAATCGAGGTATTGACATTCCTTTAATTGGCGCAATTCGGGATTTAGCAAACACTAAGAATACTTCTCTTTCTTGAGTTCGAATGTATAAAGCTGCTGAGTATGCAGCAGTTGATGCGTCAGTAAAAACATGAAATTGTACTTGCTTGGAACAATTTGTTGTGAATCTTGGTAGATCCTTTAGTTTCTTTGGCCATTCGTTCGTGAGTAATTTCCACGTGGTTTCATCTTCCTCACTTATAGTTTGATCCCATGAAAGGTTCTTTTTCCACAAAGTTTGGAGAAACAATTTGAATCTTATCAGTATAGGAACTATGAATCCTAGTGGGTCATATTGTGAGGCTACGAATTGCAATATAATTCTTTTAGTTAATTTCTTACCAAACCATGGTTTTAACGTTATTTGAATGATATCTTGTTTGTGGTACCAATTGAGACCTAGAATTTTTTTAATTGAACTTACCTCTGCTCGATCTTGTACCGGAAGTTTTTCATTGACTTCTTGGTCGTTAGAGAGAAATTCCCGTACATTCATTGATGCTTCATTGAATATAATTTTAATTTCCTTATAATTGGAAAGAGCTTCGTTGGTTCCTTTGGTTGGTATTATAATGTTATCGACATAGAGATTTTTCCTTAACTCGAGTGCGATTTTGCTTTTACAAGTTTCCAAATGATAATTGAGTGTAGCGGACAATAAAAATGGAGATGATACAATTCCAAATGGAACTCGTTGGAAACGGTAACAACTTACGTTTTCTTCGTTAACTGGACTTCGAATGTCTTTCAACCAAAGAAATCGAGTGCAGTTTCTATCTGTTGGATGCAATTCTATTTGCAAGAACGCCTTTTCTACGTCTGCTATTATTACATTTTTCATTGTACGGAAACGTAGCAAAACTCCAACCAAATCAGGGAGTGTTATTGGTCCCCGATATAAAACATCATTTAAACTTTTCATTCCTTTACAATGAGCTGATGCATCATAAACTATCCTCAGATTTGTCGTGGTTTTATTTGGTGTTATTACTTCGTGATGAGGCAGATAATGAATAATACCAACTTCATTCATTTCCGATGACACTTTCTCAATTATATTGGAATTGAGTTGTTCTTCAATAGTTTGATTGTATCGACTTAGTAATTGAGGTTTCATTTGAAGCCTCCTAATTAACGACTTTAATCTTCCAAGGCAAAGTCCGAAATTATCGCTTAGTTTGTTCTTTGAATCTTTCCAAGGCCAACAAACTTGATATCTTCCCTTGTCCCTAGTGATAGTTTGTTTAAATTGCTGCAATGCTTTTTCATCATTGTCAGAGTTTATTTTGTCTTGTATACCCATTAATTCCAGTTTCCAAAAGTGATCTAAGTCTGGAATATTGACGGCATTGACTTGAGAAATCGGACTTACTGATGTGGTTTCTGAAATACTGTCGTGTATTTCATTTATATACCCACTTCCAGCTATTATAGGTCCAACCTTTGTATGGATCAATGAAAATCCTGATTTTAAGTTCTCTGCTTGGTCAAACTGGATAAACTTGAAGAAGTGATCCGCACCTATGAGTATGTCCGGTTTTTTCCATTTGTTTTTGAAATTACTAAACTGATTTCGTTTGTCTATCATCAACAATTCCTTTTTGTTTAGATTAACTACTTGCAATTCATTCGTCAAGTGGTTAACTGTTATTACATCTAATCGGATTATTTCTTTATTTCCAATTTTTACTCCGATTTCAGTTTTAGTAGTGATACACGTTTTTGGCGTCTTATCACCAAATGAAGCAATTTTTATTTCCATTTCGTTAGTTTCTTGTAGATTCAATCGATAAGCCAAATCCTTTGATATGAACGATAATTGAGAACCAATATCGAATAGAATTAAAGCCTTTTGTTGGATTTTTGGGCGATTTGGATTGGTTACATTTATTTCCTTACATAACAGTAAGGTTCGCTTTTTCCATTGATTTCCTTTTTCGGTAATGGAGTTAGCGATTGTGACTGAACCCAACCTTTCTTTGTTGGAATCCACTGCTTGCGTGAGTTCCTTGTAGTTGTTGGGACACAGTGCTGTATTGTGTGGACTTTTACAATGGAAACACAAAGGTTTCCCTTTTTTACAATCACTTGTTGCATGTCCTTTTCGTAAACATTTGAAACATGCAGTGATTTCTCTCAAACGTTCCATCCGGAGTTTGAGAGTGGGATAGATGTTACATTCATTGTTCCAGTGGTCCTTATTGCAAAATACGCATGGTTTCCTTTTCCCATTTATAGAAATTTTTCCTGGAACCTTTTTTGATTTGATTGTATTATCTCCCTTTGTTTGGTTGATTGTGGCGAAAGCTGACGTTTCGCCTCTAACATTATTTTTGTTTGTTTTCTTCTCCCTTGTGTCTGCTTGACTTCTAGCAACTTCTTCATTTCTTAGAACTAGTTTTGTCAGGTACTGCCGGATATCCTTAACTGACCAACTCGTCGAATCCTCTTTCAATTGGTATAATTTATCAATTATCCACGCTGGTAGTTTATTTTCAATTGTAATTTCGATGCTTGAATGCTCTAAATTTTCACCTATAGCTTCCAGTTGTCGAAATGTTCTCTCCATGGCTTCTATGGTTGCTTTCCACTCTCGGTCATTTTTTTTGATGGTATTCAACTCGTTGTAGAGTGATTTCTTTATAAGGAAAGGTTTACCATATTTCTCTTTTAGTAAACCTATTATAACATCGTAGTTTTCTGGCGCTATATCATAACCTCTTACAGATAACAAAGCATCTCCTTTAAGACATGATATCAGATAGTTTAACTTTTGAATATCTGGGATGCTTTGCTCATGGACTGCTGCCTTGAAACTACACCAAAATTGCCTCCACAATTTTGGATCCCCACTAAACGTTATTAGTGGTAATTGAGGAAGTTTTATTTCTGCTTGATTTGTGTGAATCATACTATTCTTTGGAAATGATTCTTTGACCTCTTCTTGTTTTAAATGTTGTAGTACCGAGCAATATTCATCAGTATGTATTTTAAGGGTAATAATAGTTTCTCTTGTTCTAGTGATTAAACTTAAAATACCTTGTGGATCGTCAACCATATTGGCGTATTTCGTCTCCTCTTCCTTTCTCCTCGTTGCTATTGTCAAGCTCTGAATATTATCCAGCCAATTTTGATTAGCTGTTTCGAGTAACCCAGCATAATATTCGAGATGTGCGATCTTCTCCTTGACGATTCGCAATTTAATTTCGTATTGATGCTGAAGTTCCCCTCGTGATAGTGTTTGAGACGGGGAGGTCAGATCGAGTTCACTTGCTTCTTTAAGAAGTTCTAGAGTTCTCGACTTCGATAATTCGCTTCCTTTTCTTATACTGTCGGACATGTCCCGGCTCGTGGCACCAAAATTGTAGTGGAAGCAAAAAAATGTTTTTGGAAACAAACCTTTATGATTTGGTTAAATTGTTATTCGGGGGAGAAGTTTGATGTCAGGGAGATGTGTTGGATGCCAGCTAAATATTTGGGCAACAATTGAATAAAACTGATTCGGAGGATTGGATGATTTAAAAACAGATCTAATTGACAATAGTATGGTTATAAATCTACATTGATGTTAGACAATGATCCGAACAAAGGAGAGGAGGTGCTTGCATGGGCACCAGTTGCTAATAAAGAGCTTATTAGATAACCGCATGATTATGATAGCTAACAAAGAACAATGTAGATATCCTCATGATTGTAAGGATTGCTAACAAAGAACGATGTAAATTGTTTCAATATGTAGAAGCATAAATTTGGAAACAAAGAGTCCGAAGTATAAGCATTATTTGCGGAAATTACGTAGATATCTTTACTACAATTTGCAACTCATATTTTTAGATCGCGATATTAAAATCCGCGACATATACGGTGTGCTCGTTTTATAGTTTAAATATTAAAATACGCTTTTGAAATTAAGTTTTGCTCAAAAATTGATTACCGAAATTAATAGAACTTCCAATTAATGATGGTTTTAATTCAATTTAAGGTTCAAAATTAAATTTAATTTCAAATTTAAATATTGAATTTTTTAAAAATTTTAAAATTTGTAATAGTTTTCGTGCATTAAACAAGGAAATTGGTTCTAAATTATTAATTTTTATTTTAATTAAGTGCCAAAACTGCTAAAAATAGCAATATTTTGAACATAATTCATTATGTTATATGCATTGCAGCAGAGCGGGTCATATATAGTGTGTTCATTTTATAGTTTAAATATTAAAATACGCTTTTGTAATTAAGTTTTGCGCAATATTTCATCGGCAAAATTAATAAAACTTTCAATTAATCATGGTTTTAATTCAATTTAAGGTTCAAAATTGAATTTAATTTCAAATTTAAATTTTGAATTTTTTAAAAATTTTAAAATTTGTAATAGTTTTCTTTCATTAAACAAGGAAATTGGTTCTAAATTATTAATTTTTATTTTAATTAAGTGCCAAAACTGCTAAAAATAGCAATATTTTGAACTTAATTCATTATGTTGTAAGCATTGCAGCAGAGCGGGTCATATATAGGTGTGCTCATTTTATAGTTTAAATATTAAAATACGCTTTTGAAATTAAGTTTTGCTCAAAAATTGATCACCGAAATTAATAGAACTTTCAATTAATGATGGTTTTAATTCAATTTAAGGTTCAAAATTAAATTTAATTTCAAATTTAAATTTTGAATTTTTAAAAATTTTAAAATTTGTAATAGTTTTCTTGCATTAAACAAGGAAATTGGTTCTAAATTATTAATTTTTATTTTAATTAAGTGCCAAAACTGCTAAAAATAGCAATATTTTGAACTTAATTCATTATGTTATATGCATTGCAGCAGAGCGGGTCATATATGGTGTGCTCATTTTATAGTTTAAATATTAAAATACGCTTTTGTAATTAAGTTTTGCGCAATATTTCATCGGCAAAATTAATAGAACTTTCAATTAATCATGGTTTTAATTCAATTTAAGGTTGAAAATTAAATTTAATTTCAAATTTAAATTTTGAATTTTTTAAAAATTTTAAAATTTGTAATAGTTTTCGTGCATTAAACAAGGAAATTGGTTCTAAATTATTAATTTTTATTTTAATTAAGTGCCAAAACTGCTAAAAATAGCAATATTTTGAACTTAATTCATTATGTTATATGCATTGCAGCAGAGCGGGTCATATATAGTGTGCTCATTTTATAGTTTAAATATTAAAATACGCTTTTGTAATTAAGTTTTGCTGCAATATTTCATCGGCAAAATTAATAAAACTTTCAATTAATGATGGTTTTAATTCAATTTAAGGTTCAAAATTAAATTTAATTTCAAATTTAAATTTTGAATTTTTTAAAAATTTTAAAATTTGTAATAGTTTTCTTCATTAAACAAGGAAATTGGTTCTAAATTATTAATTTTTATTTTAATTGAGTGCCAAAAGTGCTAAAAATAGCAATATTTTGAACTTAATTCATTATGTTATATGCATTGCAGCAGAGCGGGTCATAGATAGTGTGTTCATTTTATAGTTTAAATATTAAAATACGCTTTTGTAATTAAGTTTTGTGCAATATTTGATCACCGAAATTAATAGAACTTTCAATTAATGATGGTTTTAATTCAATTTAAGGTTGAAAATTAAATTTAATTTCAAATTTAAATATTGAATTTTTTAAAAATTTTAAAATTTGTAATAGTTTTCTTTCATTAAACAAGGAAATTGGTTCTAAATTATTAATTTTTATTTTAATTAAGTGCCAAAACTGCTAAAAATAGCAATATTTTGAACTTAATTCATTATGTTATATGCATTGCAGCAGAGCGGGTCATATATGGTGTGCTCATTTTATAGTTTAAATATTAAAATACGCTTTTGAAATTAAGTTTTGCTCAAAATTGATCACCGAAATTAATAGAACTTTCAATTAATGATGGTTTTAATTCAATTTAAGGTTCAAAATTAAATTTAATTTCAAATTTAAATTTTGAATTTTTTAAAAATTTTAAAATTTGTAATAGTTTTCTTTCATTAAACAAGGAAATTGGTTCTAAATTATTAATTTTTATTTTAATTAAGTGCCAAAACTGCTAAAAATAGCAATATTTTGAACTTAATTCATTATGTTATATGCATTGCAGCAGAGCGGGTCATATATAGTGTGTTCATTTTATAGTTTAAATATTAAAATACGCTTTTGTAATTAAGTTTTGCTGAAAAATTTCATCGCAAAATTAATAAACTTTCAATTAATCATGGTTTTAATTCAATTTAAGGTTCAAAATTAAATTTAATTTCAAATTTAAATATTGAATTTTTTAAAAATTTTAAAATTTGTAATAGTTTTCTTTCATTAAACAAGGAAATTGGTTCTAAATTATTAATTTTTATTTTAATTAAGTGCCAAAACTGCTAAAAATAGCAATATTTTGAACTTAATTCATTATGTTATATGCATTGCAGCAGAGCGGGTCATATATAGTGTGTTCATTTTATAGTTTAAATATTAAAATACGCTTTTGTAATTAAGTTTGGTGCAATATTTCACCGGCAAAATTAATAAAACTTTCAATTAATGATGGTTTTAATTCAATTTAAGGTTGAAAATTAAATTTAATTTCAAATTTAAATATTGAATTTTTTAAAAATTTTAAAATTTGTAATAGTTTTCTTGCATTAAACAAGGAAATTGGTTCTAAATTATTAATTTTTATTTTAATTAAGTGCCAAAACTGCTAAAAATAGCAATATTTTGAACTTAATTCATTATGTTATATGCATTGCAGCAGAGCGGGTCATATATGGTGTGCTCATTTTATAGTTTAAATATTAAAATACGCTTTTGTAATTAAGTTTGGCGCAATATTTCACCGGCAAAATTAATAAAACTTTCAATTAATCATGGTTTTAATTCAATTTAAGGTTGAAAATTAAATTTAATTTCAAATTTAAATATTGAATTTTTTAAAAATTTTAAAATTTGTAATAGTTTTCTTGCATTAAACAAGGAAATTGGTTCTAAATTATTAATTTTTATTTTAATTAAGTGCCAAAACTGCTAAAAATAGCAATATTTTGAACATAATTCATTATGTTATATGCATTGCAGCAGAGCGGGTCATATATAGTGTGTTCATTTTATAGTTTAAATATTAAAATACGCTTTTGTAATTAAGTTTTGCGCAATATTTCATCGGCAAAATTAATAAAACTTTCAATTAATCATGGTTTTAATTCAATTTAAGGTTCAAAATTAAATTTAATTTCAAATTTAAATATTGAATTTTTTAAAAATTTTAAAATTTGTAATAGTTTTCTTTCATTAAACAAGGAAATTGGTTCTAAATTATTAATTTTTATTTTAATTAAGTGCCAAAACTGCTAAAAATAGCAATATTTTGAACTTAATTCATTATGTTGTAAGCATTGCAGCAGAGCGGGTCATATACGGTGTGCTCGTTTTATAGTTTAAATATTAAAATACGCTTTTGTAATTAAGTTTTGGCGCAATATTTCATCGGCAAAATTAATAAAACTTTCAATTAATCATGGTTTTAATTCAATTTAAGGTTGAAAATTAAATTTAATTTCAAATTTAAATATTGAATTTTTTAAAAATTTTAAAATTTGTAATAGTTTTCTTGCATTAAACAAGGAAATTGGTTCTAAATTAATAATTTTTATTTTAATTAAGTGCCAAAACTGCTAAAAATAGCAATATTTTGAACTTAATTCATTATGTTGTAAGCATTGCAGCAGAGCGGGTCATATATAGTGTGTTCATTTTATAGTTTAAATATTAAAATACGCTTTTGTAATTAAGTTTGGCGCAATATTTCACCGGCAAAATTAATAAAACTTTCAATTAATGATGGTTTTAATTCAATTTAAGGTTGAAAATTAAATTTAATTTCAAATTTAAATATTGAATTTTTTAAAAATTTTAAAATTTGTAATAGTTTTCTTGCATTAAACAAGGAAATTGGTTCTAAATTAATAATTTTTATTTTAATTAAGTGCCAAAACTGCTAAAAATAGCAATATTTTGAACTTAATTCATTATGTTGTAAGCATTGCAGCAGAGCGGGTCATATATAGTGTGTTCATTTTATAGTTTAAATATTAAAATACGCTTTTGAAATTAAGTTTTGCTCAAAAATTGATCACCGAAATTAATAGAACTTTCAATTAATGATGGTTTTAATTCAATTTAAGGTTCAAAATTAAATTTAATTTCAAATTTAAATATTGAATTTTTTAAAAATTTTAAAATTTGTAATAGTTTTCGTGCATTAAACAAGGAAATTGGTTCTAAATTATTAATTTTTATTTTAATTAAGTGCCAAAACTGCTAAAAATAGCAATATTTTGAACTTAATTCATTATGTTATATGCATTGCAGCAGAGCGGGTCATATATAGTGTGTTCATTTTATAGTTTAAATATTAAAATACGCTTTTGTAATTAAGTTTGGTGCAATATTCCACCGGCAAAATTAATAAAACTTTCAATTAATCATGGTTTTAATTCAATTTAAGGTTCAAAATTAAATTTAATTTCAAATTTAAATATTGAATTTTTTAAAAATTTTAAAATTTGTAATAGTTTTCTTTCATTAAACAAGGAAATTGGTTCTGAATTATTAATTTTTATTTTAATTAAGTGCCAAAACTGCTAAAAATAGCAATATTTTGAACTTAATTCATTATGTTGTAAGCATTGCAGCAGAGCGGGTCATATACGGTGTGCTCGTTTTATAGTTTAAATATTAAAATACGCTTTTGTAATTAAGTTTGGCGCAATATTTCACCGGCAAAATTAATAAAACTTTCAATTAATCATGGTTTTAATTCAATTTAAGGTTGAAAATAAAATTTAATTTCAAATTTAAATATTGAATTTTTTAAAAATTTTAAAATTTGTAATAGTTTTCTTGCATTAAACAAGGAAATTGGTTCTAAATTAATAATTTTTATTTTAATTAAGTGCCAAAACTGCTAAAAATAGCAATATTTTGAACTTAATTCATTATGTTGTAAGCATTGCAGCAGAGCGGGTCATATATAGTGTGTTCATTTTATAGTTTAAATATTAAAATACGCTTTTGTAATTAAGTTTGGCGCAATATTTCACCGGCAAAATTAATAAAACTTTCAATTAATGATGGTTTTAATTCAATTTAAGGTTGAAAATTAAATTTAATTTCAAATTTAAATATTGAATTTTTTAAAAATTTTAAAATTTGTAATAGTTTTCTTGCATTAAACAAGGAAATTGGTTCTAAATTATTAATTTTTATTTTAATTAAGTGCCAAAACTGCTAAAAATAGCAATATTTTGAACTTAATTCATTATGTTGTAAGCATTGCAGCAGAGCGGGTCATATATAGTGTGTTCATTTTATAGTTTAAATATTAAAATACGCTTTTGAAATTAAGTTTTGCTCAAAAATTGATCACCGAAATTAATAGAACTTTCAATTAATGATGGTTTTAATTCAATTTAAGGTTCAAAATTAAATTTAATTTAAAATTAAAATTTTGAACTTTTTAAAAATTTTAAAATCTGAATAGTTTTCTTTCATTAAACAAGGAAATTGGTTCTGAATTATTAATTTTTATTTTAATTAATTGCCAAAACTGCTAAAAATAGCAATATTTTGAACTTAATTCATTATGTTGTAAGCATTGCAGCAGAGCGGGTCATATATAGTGTGTTCATTTTATAGTTTAAATATTAAAATACGCTTTTGAAATTAAGTTTTGCTCAAAAATTGATCACCGAAATTAATAGAACTTTCAATTAATGATGGTTTTAATTCAATTTAAGGTTCAAAATTAAATTTAATTTAAAATTAAAATTTTGAACTTTTTAAAAATTTTAAAATTTGTAATAGTTTTCTTTCATTAAACAAGGAAATTGGTTCTAAATTATTAATTTTTATTTTAATTAAGTGCCAAAACTGCTAAAAATAGCAATATTTTGAACTTAATTCAGTGACCAGTTCCCGCACTATGCGTATGTAATAATCAATTTTTTTTTTTATTAAATGATATTTTTTAATACTTTTAACATCCTTTGAAATTAAATTTTGATAATAGTAGAACTTCTTACCCAGTATAGTATGCAAATACCCGTATAAATTATGGGATTTTTGTAAATGTATTATTTAAATTTGAAATATAAATTAATTTTAATTGTAAGAATGAAATAAAATCGAGAAAAATTAAAAATTTAATTATTTTTGCTAATAAAATATTGATTGAAACTTTATTTCTAAAGTATATTTTATTATATTTGCTGGTCAAATGACCATGGTGTGTGTGACCAGTATCCATGCAATGCAAATAAATTAATCAATTAAGCTCGAAATATCTAACTTTTTTTAATGAATATATATTTTTTTAACAGTTTTAACATTTAATTAAAGTAAAATTTGATATTACTAGAAATTATTTCGTAGTCTATTATACAAAAAAGGCTTTGATTCATTGCAAATCATAAAATTTTCATAAAATTCGATCTTAAAATTTCAAACAAAAATTAATTTTAGCTGCAGAAATGAATTAAATCTACGACAAATTAAAAATCTTATTAATTTTGTTTCTCAAATATTAAAAAAAGCTTAGTTATTGAAGTATATTTTCTTATTTATGTTGTCAATTGACCACACCGTAACTGACCGTTACCCATGCAATGCACACAAATAAATCAATTAAGTTGACAAATTATTGAATTTTCATAAAAATCAATTTTAAACTTGAATTAAAATTAGCATTAATTGTAAAAATGAATTAGATCTATGACTAATTAAAAATTTTATTATTTTCACAAGTGAAACTTTAATCAAAACTCAATTCTTAAAGTTTATTTAATTATTTATGATCAAATGACCACAATGTATGTGACCAGTATCTATGCAACGCTTATAAATTAATCAATTAAGTTCAAAATATCTATTTTTTTTTAAAGAATTGATATTTATAAATATTTTAACATTTAATTAAATTAAATTTTGACAATTCCGGCATTTATTTCATAGTTTAATATACAAAACTTTCAAAAATTATACAATTTTCATAAATTATGGTATTTAAATTTGGAAAAAAAATTAATTATAATTGTAAGAATGAAATAAACCCATGACAAATAAAGATTTTAATTAATTTTGCTAATAAAATATCGATTAAAAGTTAATTATTAAAGTTTATTTTATTATTAATGTTGGTCAAATGACTACACCGTAAATAACCAGTACTATGGAACGCTTATAAATTAATCAACTAAGCTCAAATTATCTATTTTTTTTTTAAACAATTGATATTTATAATATTTTAACATTTAATTAAAATGAATTTTGACAACACAGGGATTCATTTTACTTTTTAATATACAAAACTCTAATAAATCATTAAATTTTCAGAGAATTTGATATTTAAATTTGAAATAAAAATTAATTTGAATTGTAAGGATGAATTAAAACCGTGATAAATTAAAAATTTAATCAATTTCGCTAGTCGAATATTGATTGAAACTTAATTTTTAAAGTTTATTTAGTTATTTATGCTGATCAAATGAGCAACCGTAAATGACCAGTACCTATGCAATGCATATAAATTGATCAATTAAGCTCGAAATATCTAACTTTTTTTAATTAATATATATTTTTTAACAGTTTTAACATTTAATTAAAGTAAAATTTGATATTACTAGGAATTATAGAAAAAAAAGTGATTTTAATTGATATTTTTAATTTTTAATTGATATTTTTTTTTTTATTTTTTTTTTTAATTGATATTTTTAATAATAATTGATATTTTTTAAAAACAAACAAAAACTAATTTTAGCTGCAGAAATGAATTAAATCTACGACAAATTAAAAATCTTATTAATTTTGTTTCTCAAATATTAAAAAAAGCTTAGTTATTGAAGTATATTTTCTTATTTATGTTGTCAATTGACCACACCGTAACTGACCGTTACCCATGCAATGCATAAATTTAATCAATTCACTTCAAAATAACTAATTTTTTTTAATGAATTGATATTTTTTAAT
This sequence comes from Brugia malayi, assembly GCF_000002995.4. Classification (NCBI taxonomy): domain Eukaryota; kingdom Metazoa; phylum Nematoda; class Chromadorea; order Rhabditida; family Onchocercidae; genus Brugia; species Brugia malayi. The sequence goes on along the minus strand of NW_025062476.1, from coordinate 14,188,724 downwards.
AGTTTCAATAGTTTTAATTGATATTTTAACAATTGAGTTCAAAATAATAATTGATATTTTTAATAATAATTGATATTTTTTAAAAACAAACAAAAACTAATTTTAGCTGCAAAAATGAATTAAATCTACGACAAATTAAAAATCTTATTAATTTCACCTCTCAAATATTAAAAAAAAAACTTAGTTATTAAAGTTTATTCTCTTATTACGTATGCAACGCATAAAATTAAATAACTGAGTTCAAAATAACTAATTTTTTTTTAACGAATTGATATTTTTTAATAGTTTTAACACTTAATTAAAATCAAAATTGAAAAGAACTAGAGATTTTTTCTCCCTTTAATATACAAAAGCTCTTGCAAATTATAAAATTTTCACCAAAATCAATTTTTAGATTTGAAATAATGCTTAGGCCTAAGCCTAAATATACCCTAAGCCTAAGCCTAAGCATTTTTTTATTATTTAAGATGTCAAATGACCACAATGTATGTGACCAGTTCCCGCACTATGCGTATAAAATAATCAATTTTTTTTTTCATTAAATGATATTTTTTAATAGTTTTAACATCCTTTGAAATTAAATTTTGATAATAGTAGGACTTCGTATCTATTTTAGTATGAAAATACCCGTACAAATTATGGGATTTTTATAAATGTATTATTTAAATTTGAAATATAAATTAATTTTAATTGTAAGAATGAAATAAAATCGTGAAAAATTAAAAATTTGATTAATTTTGCTAATAAAATATTGATTGAAACTTAATTTCTAAAGTTTATTTTATTATTATTGCTGGTCAAATGACCACGATTTGTGTTACCGGTACCTATGCAACGCATAATATTCAATCAATTAATTCAATTCAACTTCTTATCAATAACTTTCTGTATAAATTAATTAAATTTAAATTATGAGAATTTTTTAGTTACACTTGACATACAATTAGTTTTTCCATTGAATCAATCACACAATGTATTTAATATTGCATTTTTTTTTTTAATTTTATTATTTTTTGAAAAATAATTGCAACATTCTATCCTAATTTCCATTTCATAATTTGTATTTATACCAATTTAATTCTAATTTAATTAATGAAGTATTAGTATTCTTTGAATTATTTCCATAGTTTATTATTTTGTATTAATTTTTCTGTTTCTGTTTCTCTTTTTATTTGATATAGCAATATTAATAAATTTCACAAAATTTCAACTTAAAATATTGCAATTAAACTTTGTTAAGTCAAAAAAATAAATAAAGTAATAGCTGAATAACATAAATCTTTCGAATTTTGGTTTTTTTTATTAAATGATTTTTTTTAATACTTTTAATATCATTTGAAATTAAATTTTGAGAATAGTAGGACTTCTTACCCAGTATAGTATGCAAATACCCGTACAAATTATGGGATTTTTATAAATGTATTATTTAAATTCGAAATATAAATTAATTTTAATTGTAAGAATGAATTCGTGAAAAATTAAAAATTTAATTAATTTCTAAACTTGATTTTATTATTTTTGCTGGTCAAATGACCACTATGTATGCGACCAGTACCTATGCAATGCACACAAATTAATCAATTAAGTTCAAAATTTTTTTTTAATTAATTAATATTTTTCAAAAATTTAACATTTATTTAAAACTAGCTTTTGATATTTACCACAATTTATTTTGTAGATTAATATGCAAAATTCTAGTAAATTAATGAATTTTCATAAAATTTAAATTTTAAATTTGAAATAAAAATGAATTATATTTGTGAGCATGAATAAAAACCGTCAAAAATCGAAAATTAAAATAGTTTTGCTAATTAAATACTGATTAAAACTTAATTATTAAAGTTTATTTTAATATTTCTGCTGGTCAAATGACCACTATGTATGCGACCAGTACCTGTGCAATGAACACAAATTTAATCAATTGACTTCAAAATAACTAATTTAATGAAATATATATTTTAGCAGTTTTACATTTAATTAATGTAAAATTTGATATTACTAGGAATTATAGAAAAAAAGTCTAATATACAAAAAAGGTTTTGATTCATTGCAAATCATTAAACTTTCATAAAATTCTATCTTAAGATTTCAAACAAAAATTAATTTTAGCTGCAGAAATGAATTAAATCTACGACAAATTAAAAATTTTATTAATTTTGCTTCTCAAATATTAAAAAAAGCTTAGTTATTGAAATTTATGTTGTCAATTGACCACACCGTAACTGACCGTTATCCATGCAATGCATAAATTTAATCAATTGACTTCAAAATAACTAATTTTTTTAATAGTTTTAACATTTTAATTGAAATCAAAATTGATAGGACTAGAAATTATTTCCCCGTTTAATATACAAAAACTCTTGGAAATTATAAAATTTTCACCAAAATCAATTTTAGATTTGAAATAATGCTTAAGCCTAAGCCTAAATATACCCTAAGCCTAAGCATTATTTTATTATTTAAAATGTCAAATGACCACAATGTATGTGACCAGTTCCCGCATATAATAATCAATTTTTTTTTTATTAAATGATATTTTTTAATAGTTTTAACATCCTCTGAAATTAAATTTTGATAATAGTAGAACTTCTTACCTAGTTTTATATGCAAATACCCGTATAAATTATGGGATTTTTGTAAATGCATTATTTAAATTTGAAATATAAATTAATTTTAATTGTAAGAATGAATTAAAATCGTGAAAAATTAAAAATTTAATTAATTTTGCTAATAAAATTTTGATCAAAACTTAATTTTTAAAGTTTATTTTATTATTTTTGCAGGTCAAATGACCACGATGTATGTGACCAGTACCTACGCAACGCATAAAATTCAATCAATGAAGTACAAAATATCCATTTTTTTTTAATGTTTTGATATTTTTTAATATTTTAATATTTAATTAAGATTAAATTTGATAATAGCAGGGTTTTTTTCCCAATTTATTATGCAAAAATTCTTACAAATAATAGGATTTTTACAAAAATCAATTTTAAATTTGAAATAAAAATTAGCATTAATTGTAAAAATGAGTTAGGTCTATGACTAATTAAAAATTTTATTATTTTCACAACTGAAATTTTAATCAGAATTTAAAAATTAAAATTTATTTAATTGTTTTTGACCAGTATCTATGCAACGCTTATAAATCAATCAATTAAGTTCAAAATATCTATTTTTTTTGAAAGAATTGATATTTTTAAATATTTTAGCACTTAATTAAAATAAATTTTTGACATTACTGGAATTTATTTTATAGTTTAATATACAAAACTCTGACAAATTATTGAATTTTCATAAAATTTGATATTTAAATTTGAAATAAAAATTAATTTCAATTGTAAGAATGAATTAGAACAGTGGCAAATTAAAAATTTAATTAATTTTCCTCCTAAAATATCATTCAGAACTCAATTTCTAAACTTGATTTTATTATTTTTGCTGTTCAAATGATCACAATGTATGCGATCAGTACCTATGCAATTGGTCAGCATAAAATATTAAAAAAAACTTTAAAAAATAACTTTTAATCAATATTTTATTAGCAAAATTAATTAAATTCTTTGTTTGTCACTGTTTTATTTCATTCTTACAATTGTAATTAATTTATTTTCCAAATTTAAATACCATAATTTAAGAAAATTGTGCAATTTGTAAAAGTTTTTGCATATTAAACTATGAAATAAATGCCGGTGTTGTCAAATTTCAATTTAATTAAAATGTTAAAACTATTAAAAAATATCAATTCGTAAAGAAAATTAGATATTTTGAGCTTAATTGATTAAATTTTATGCATTGCATTGGTACTTGTATTTACAATTGGTCAATTGATCAGCATGAATAATATAAATAATCTTTAATAATTAAGTTTTAACCCATATTTGATTAGCAAAATTAATTGAATTTTCAATTTGTGACGGTTTTAATTCATTCTTACAATTAAAATTAATTTTTATTCCAAATTTAAATATCAAAATTTAACAAAATTCAATATTTTTTTAAGGTTTTGTATAATAAATTATAAAATAAATTCCAGCAATATCAAAAACTAATTTTAATTAAATGTTAAAATATTGAAAAATATCAATTCATTAAAAAAAAAAATGGATATTTTGAACTTAATTGGTTAATTTATATGCATTGCATAGATACTGGTCGCATACATTGTGGTCAATTGACCAGCATAAATATTAAAATAAACTTTAATAATTAAGTTTTAATCAATATTTGAATAGCAAAACTAATTAAATTTTTAATTTTTGACGGTTTTAATTCATTCTTACAATTGAAGTTTATTTTTATTTCAAATTTAAGTGTCAAATTTTATGAAAATTCATTAATTTATTAGAATTTTGCATAATAATCTACAAAATAAATAGTAGTAAATATCAAAAACTAGTTTTAAATAAATGTTAAAATATTGAAAAATATCAATACATTAAAAAAAATGGTTATTTTGAGCATAATTGATTAGTTATTATTCATTTCATGGATACTGGTTACATACATTGTGGTCATTTGAGCAGCAAAAATAATAAAATCAAGTTTAGAAATTGAGTTCTGAATGATATTTTAGGAGCAAAATTAATTAAACTTTTAATTTGCCACTGTTCTAATTCATTCTTACAATTGAAGTTTATTTTTATTTCAAATTTAAGTGTCAAATTTTATGAAAATTCATTAATTTATTAGAATTTTGCATAATAATCTACAAAATAAATAGTAGTAAATATCAAAAACTAGTTTTAAATAAATGTTAAAATATTGAAAAATATCAATACATTAAAAAAAATGGTTATTTTGAGCATAATTGATTAGTTATTATTCATTTCATGGATACTGGTTACATACATTGTGGTCATTTGAGCAGCAAAAATAATAAAATCAAGTTTAGAAATTGAGTTCTGAATGATATTTTAGGAGCAAAATTAATTAAACTTTTAATTTGCCACTGTTCTAATTCATTCTTACAATTGAAGTTTATTTTTATTTCAAATTTAAGTGTCAAATTTTATGAAAATTCATTAATTTATTAGAATTTTGCATATTAATCTACAAAATAAATAGTAGTAAATATCAAAAACTAGTTTTAAATAAATGTTAAAATATTGAAAAATATCAATACATTAAAAAAAATTGTTATTTTGAGCATAATTGATTAGTTATTATTCATTTCATGGATACTGGTTACATACATTGTGGTCATTTGAGCAGCAAAAATAATAAAATCAAGTTTAGAAATTGAGTTCTGAATGATATTTTAGGAGCAAAATTAATTAAACTTTTAATTTGCCACTGTTCTAATTCATTCTTACAATTGAAATTAATTTTTATTTTAAATTTAAATATCAAATTTTATGAAAATTCAATAATTTGTCAGAGTTTTGTATATTAAACTATAAAATAAATTCTAGCAATATCAAAAACTCATTTTATTTAAATGTTAAAATATTAAAAAAAAATCAAATCATTAAAAAAATTAGATAATTTGAACTTGATTGATTAATTTATAAGCGTTGCATAGTACTGGTCATATACGGTTGGTCATTTGAATAGCACAAATAATTAAACAAACTTTAATAATCAAGTTTTGAGTAAAATTTCAGTTGTGAAAATAATAAAATTATTAGTTAGTCATAGATCTAATTCATTCTTGCAATTAAAATTAATTTTTATTTCAGATTTAAATACTGATTTTTATGAAAGTCGCACAATTTTTAAAAGTTTATGTACATTGAATAATCGAAAAATGGAATTATCAAATAAATAATAAATGGCAGTGTCAATTTTCAATTTAATTAAATGTTAAAATATTAAAAAATATCAAATCATTAAAAAAATAGATATTTTGAACTTAATTAATTTATAAGCGTTGAATAGTACTGGTCACATACATCGCGGTCATTTGACATCTTAAATAATAAAAAAATGCTTAGGCTTAGGCTTAGGCTTAAGCATTATTTCAAATCTAAAAATTGATTATGGTGAAAATTTTATAATTTCCAAGAGTTTTTGTATATTAAATGAGGAAATAATTTCTAGTTTTATCAATTTTGATTTTAATTAAATGTTAAAACAATTAAGAAATATCAATTCATTAAAAAAAAATAGTTATTTTGAAGTCAATTGATTAAATTTATGCATTGCATGGATAACGGTCAGTTACGGTGTGGTCAATTGACAACATAAATTTCAATAACTAAGCTTTTTTTAATATTTGAGAAGCAAAATTAATAAAATTTTTAATTTGTCGTAGATTTAATTCATTTCTGCAGCTAAAATTAATTTTTGTTTGAAAGCTAAAGATAGAATTTTATGAAAGTTTTATGATTTGCAATGAATCAAAACCTTTTTTGTATATTAGACTTTTTTCTATAATTTCTAGTAATATCAAATTTTACTTTAATTAAATGTTAAAACTGTTAAAAAATATATTATTCATTAAAAAAAGTTAGATATTTTGAGCTTAATTGATTAATTTGTATGCATTGCACAGGTACTGGTCATCTACGGTTGCTCATTTGATCAGCATAAATAACTAAATAAACTTTAAAAATTAAGTTTCAATCAATATTCGACTAGCGAAATTGATTAAATTTTTAATTTATCACGGTTTTAATTCATCCTTACAATTCAAATTAATTTTTATTTCAAATTTAAATATCAAATTCTCTGAAAATTTAATGATTTATTAGAGTTTTGTATATTAAAAAGTAAAATGAATCCCTGTGTTGTCAAAATTCATTTTAATTAAATGTTAAAATATTATAAATATCAATTGTTTAAAAAAAAAAATAGATAATTTGAGCTTAACTGATTAATTTATAAGCGTTCCATAGTACTAGTTATTTACGATGTGGTCATTTGACAAACATTAATAATAAAATAAACTTTAAAAATTAAGTTTTAATTAATATTTGATAGGCAAAATTAACTAAAATTTTTAATTTATCACGGTTTTGATTCATTCTTACAATTGAAATCAATTCTTATTTCAAATTTTATGAAAATTCAATAATTTGTTAGGATTTTGTATATTAAACTATAAAATAAATTCTAGCAATATCAAAGAATCATTTTAATTAAATGTTGAAATATTAAAAAAAATCGAATCATTTAAAAAATTAGATAATTTGAACTTAATTGATTAATTTGTTTGCATTGCACAGGTACTGGTCACATACATTGTGGTCATTTGATCAGCATAAATAATTAAATAAACTTTAAGAATTGAGTTTTGAATTAAAATTTCACTCGTGAAAATAATAAAATTTTTAATTAGTCATAGATGTAATTCATTTTTACAATTAATGCTAATTTTTAATTTAAATTTAAAATTGATTTTTATGAAAATCCTATAATTTGTAAGAATTTTTGCATAATAAACTGGAAAATAAACCCTACTATTATCAAATTTAATCTTAATTAAATGTTAAAAAATTAAGAAATATCAAAACATTAAAAAAATAGATATTTTGAGCTTAATTAATTTATAAGCGTTGAATAGTACTGGTCACATACATCGCGGTCATTTGACATTTTAAATAATAAAAAAATGCTTAGGCTTAGGCTTAGGGTGTACTTAGGCTTAGGCTTAAGCATTATTTCAAATCTAAAAATTGATTTTGGTGAAAATTTTATAATTTGCAAGAGTTTTTGTATATTAAACGTGGAAATAACTTCTAGTTTTATCAATTTTGATTTTAATTAAATGTTAAAACTATTAAAAAATATCAATTAATTAAAAAAAATGGATATTTTGAACTTAATTGATTAATTTGTGTGCATTGCATAGGTACTGATCGCATACATTGTGATCATTTGAACAGCATAAATAATAAAATCAAGTTTAGAAATTGAGTTCTGAATGATATTTTAGGAGCAAAATTAATTAAATTTTTAATTTGCCACTGTTCTAATTCATTCTTACAATTGAAATTAATTTTTATTTCAAATTTAAATAATACATTTACAAAAATCCCATAATTTATACGGGTATTTGCATATAAAACTAGGTAAGAAGTTCTACTATTATCAAAATTTAATTTCAAAGGATGTTAAAACTATTAAAAAATATCATTTAATAAAAAAAAAAAAATAATTATTATATACGCATAGTGCGGGAACTGGCCACATACATTGTTATCATTTGACATCTTAAATAATAAAATAATGCTTAGGCTTAGGCTTAGGGTATACTTAGGCTTAGGCTTAAGCATTATTTCAAATCTAAAAATCTATTTTGGTGAAAATTTTATAATTTGCAACAGTTTCTGTATATTAAACGAGGAAATAATTTCTAGTTTTATCAATTTTGATTTTAATTAAATGTTAAAATATCGAAAATCATCAATTAATTAAAATAAAATGGATATTTTGAACTTAATTGATTAATTTGTGTGCATTGCATAGGTACTGGTCGCATACATTGTGGTCATTTGACCAGCATAAATATTTAAATAAACTTTTATAATTAAGTTTTAATCAATATTTGATTAGCAAAACGAATTCAATTTTAAATTAGTGACGGTTTTAATTCATTCTCACAATTATAATAAATTTTTGTTTCAAATATGAAATTTAGATTTTGTGAAAATTCATTAATTTATTAGAATTTTGCATATTAATCTACAAAATAAATTCTAGCAATATCAAAAAGTAATTTGAATTAAATGACAAAATATTGAAAAATTTCAATTCCTTAAAACAAATAGATATTTTGAACTTAATTGATTAATTTACATGCATTGCATGGATACTGGTCACATACATTGTGGTCGTTTGACCAGCAAAAATAATAAAATCAAGTTTAGAAATTGAGTTTTGATTAAAATTTCAGTTGCGAAAATAATAAAATTTTTAATTAGTCATCGATCTAATTCATTTTTGCATTTAATGCTAATTTTTAATTCAAATTTAAAATTGATTTTTGCGAAAATTCTATAATTTGTAAGAATTTTTGCGTAATAAACTGGGAAAAAACCCTGCTATTATCAAATTTAATCTTAATTAAATGTTAAAATATTAAATAATATCAAATCATTAAAATGTTAAAATATTAAATAATATCAAATCATCAAAAACTAATTTTAATTAAATTTAAAGTATTAAAAAATCTCAAATCATTAAAGAAATAGATATTTTGTACTTAATTGATTGAATTTTATGCGTTGCAAGGTACTGGTCACACACAGCGTGGTCATTTGACAAGCAAAAATAATAAAATAAACTTTAGAAATTAAGTTTTAATCAATATTTTATTAGCAAAATTAATTAAATTTTTAATTTTTCACGATTTTAATTCATTCTTACGATTGAAATTAATTTATATTTCAAATTTAAATAATACATTTATAAAAATCCCATAATTTGTACGGGTGTTTTGCATACTAAACTAGGTAAGAAGTCCTACTATTATCAAAATTTAATTTCAAAGGATGTTAAAAGTATTAAAAAATATCATTTAATAAAAAAAAAAATTGATTATTACATACGCATAGTGCGGGAACTGGTCACATACATTGTGGTCATTTGACATCTTAAATAATAAAATAATGCTTAGGCTTAGGCTTAGGGTATACTTAGGCTTAGGCTTAAGCATTATTTCAAATCTAAAAATCAATTTTGGTGAAAATTTTATAATTTGCAAGAGTTTTTGTATATTAAACGGGAAAATAATTTCTAGTTTTCTCAATTTTCATTTTAATTAAATGTTGAAACTATTAAAAAATATCAATTCATTAAAAAAAGTTAGATATTTTGAACTTAGTTGATTAATTTATAAGCGTTGCATAGATACTGGTCACACACATTGTGTTCATTTGATCAGCATAATTATTTAAATAAACTTTAAGAATTCGTTAATTTTTGATATTACTAGAATTTATTTTATAGATTAATATGCAAAATTCTAATAAGTTAATGAATTTTCATTAAATTTGGTATTTAAATTCCAAATAAAAGTTAATTTCAATTGTAAGAATGAATTAAAACCTCATTAATTAAAAATTTAATTAATTTTGCTAGTAAAAAATTGATTAAAACTCAATTCTTAAAGTTTATTTTATTATTTATGCTGGTCAAATGACCACTATGTATGCGTCCAGTACCTGTGCAATGAAAACAAATTTAATCAATTGACTTCAAAATAACTAATTTAATGAAATATATATTTTAACAGTTTTACATTTAATTAATGTAAAATTTGATATTATTAGGAATTATAGAAAAAAAGTCTAATATACAAAAAAGGTTTTGATTCATTGCAAATCATTAAACTTTCATAAAATTCTATCTTAAGATTTCAAACAAAAATTAATTTTAGCTGCAGAAATGAATTAAATCTACGACAAATTAAAAATTTTATTAATTTTGCTTCTCAAATATTAAAAAAAGCTTAGTTATTGAAATTTATGTTGTCAATTGACCACACCGTAACTGACCGTTATCCATGCAATGCATAAATTTAATCAATTGACTTCAAAATAACTAATTTTTTTAATAGTTTTAACATTTTAATTGAAATCAAAATTGATAGGACTAGAAATTATTTCCCCGTTTAATATACAAAAACTCTTGGAAATTATAAAATTTTCACCAAAATCAATTTTAGATTTGAAATAATGCTTAAGCCTAAGCCTAAGTACACCCTAAGCCTAAGCCTAAGCATTTTTTTATTATTTATGCTGATTAAATGACCACGATGTATGTGACCAGTACCTATGCAATGCACACAAATTAATCAATTAAGTTCAAAATATCCATTTTTTTTTTTTTTTTTTTTTTTTTAGGAATTGATATTTATAAATATTTTAACATTTAATTAAAATAAATTCTGACAATACATGTATTCATTTCGCAAAATTATACAAATTTCCTATATTTTGATACTTAAAATAGAAATAAAAATTAATTCTAACTCTAAGAATGAATTAAAGCCGTCATTAATTAAAAATTTAATTAATTTTGCTAATAAAAAATTGATCAAAGCTTAATTATTAAAGTTTATGTTATTATTTATGTTGCCAATTGACCACACCATAAATGACCAGTACCCATGCAACGCTTATAAATTAATCAATTAAGCTCAAAATATCTAATTTTCTTTACGAATTGATATTTTTTAATAGTTTTAACATTTTAATTAAATTGAAATTTGACAACACCGGCATTTATTCCATAGTTTAATATGCAAAAACTTTTGCAAATTGCACAATTTTCTTAAATTATGGTATTTAAATTTGGAAAATAAATTAATTACAATTGTGAGAATGAAATAAAACCGTGACAAACAAAGAATTTAATTAATTTTGCTAATAAAATATTGATTAAAAGTTATTTTTTAAAGTTTTTTTTTAATATTTTATGCTGACCAATTGACTACACCGTGATTAACCAGTACCTATGCAACGCTTATAAATTAATCAATCAAGTTCAAATTATCTAATTTTTTTAATGATTTGATTTTTTTTTAATATTTTAACATTTAAATAAAATGAGTTTTTGATATTGCTAGAATTTATTTTATAGTTTAATATACAAAACTCTGACAAATTATTGAATTTTCATAAAATTTGATATTTAAATTTGAAATAAAAATTAATTTCAATTGTAAGAATTAATTAGAACAGTGGCAAATTAAAAGTTTAATTAATTTTGCTCCTAAAATATCATTCAGAACTCAATTTCTAAACTTGATTTTATTATTTTTGCTGCTCAAATGACCACAATGTATGTAACCAGTATCCATGAAATGAATAATAACTAATCAATTATGCTCAAAATAACCATTTTTTTTAATGTATTGATATTTTTCAATATTTTAACATTTATTTAAAACTAGTTTTTGATATTTACTACTATTTATTTTGTAGATTAATATGCAAAATTCTAATAAATTAATGAATTTTCATAAAATTTGACACTTAAATTTGAAATAAAAATAAACTTCAATTGTAAGAATGAATTAAAACCGTCAAAAATTAAAAATTTAATTAGTTTTGCTATTCAAATATCGATTAAAACTTAATTTCTAAACTTGATTTTATTATTTTTGCTGCTCAAATGACCACAATGTATGCGACCAGTACCTATGCAATGCACACAAATTAATCAATTAAGTTCAAAATATCCATTTTTTTTTTTTTTTTTTTTTTTTTTAAAGAATTGATATTTATAAATATTTTAACAATTAATTAAAATAAATTTTGACAATACATGTATTCATTTCGCATTTTAATATGCAAAAGCTTTTAAAAATTGTACAAATTTCCTAAATTTTGGTACTTAAATTAGAAATAAAAATTAATTCTAATTGTAAGAATGAATTAAAACCGCCATTAATTAAAAAATTAATTAATTTTGCTTCTAAAATATCATTCAGAACTTAATTTCTAAGCTTGATTTTTTTATTTTTGCTTGTCAAATGACCACAATGTATGCGACCAATACCTATGCAATGCACACAAATTAATCAATTAAGTTCAAAATATCCATTATTTTTTTTTTTAATTAATTGATATTTTTCAAAATTTTAACATTTATTTAAAACTAGCTTTTGATATTTACTACAATTTATTTTGTAGATTAATATGCAAAATTCTAATAAATTATTGACTTTTCATAAAATTTGATATCTAAATTTGAAATAAAAATTGATTTGATTTGTAAGAAGGAATTAAAACCGTCACAAATTAAAAACTTAATTAATTTTGCCTATCAAATATCAATTAAAACTTAATTGTTAAAGTTTATTTTATTATTAATGCTGGTCAAATGACCACACCCTAAATGACCAGTACTATGGAACGCTTATAAATTATTCAATTAAGTGCAAAATATCCATTTTTTTAATGAATTGATTTTTTTCAATAATTTAACATTTAATTAAAATTAGTTTTTGATATTGCTGGAATTTATTTTGTAGATTACAGCAAATAATATAAATGTACAGCAAACATCAACACTGATTTTTTTGTCAAATCTAAAAGCTACTAGTGTCTACAGGAACGTTTTCATGTTGACTGAACGCGAGTACATACTAATCAAGCACACAGATCCAAGTACTATATTTTCCCTTGGTCAAACAAGGGATTAATGCTGTGGTGGCGAGAATAGACTTAAAAGGTTTAGATGATATAGTCAACACATTACGGACGTGCAGAGAGTGTCATACTGTTATATTAAAAGAAGTCGGGGAGGATCCAAAAGTATGGTTATCAGAAGTAAAAAATGTTTAAGACTAAGCTGTCATTACGGTATTTTTACTAGATATAGATTTTTCACTCTCATGTGCAGTACTTGCAGACAGAGTAAGTGGCACTGATAAGACGAAATTGTTAGCAGATTTAGTTCTGTTGCTAGCATTAGTCATGCCTCTAACCCTGACTATTGGACTTTGAAAACAGTTGCAGCTATTGCAGGAATAGCAATTACGGTGATGAATCGCTGAAAGATTACAGTAAAATTAACATTGGCAACTTCCTATAACTATAGTAAAGATTAGGATAGTGCATCAGTTACTCAAATTAAAATTCCTAAATTTCGGAGATGATTACAACGAAAAGAAAATAAAGATTAATAACAGAGAAATAATTGTTTATAGAAACAGAAAGAAACGATAAAACGTTTCACAGTCAAATCAAATATACGTGAAATATCAAAGAAACAAAGGAACAGTTTCCACTATTTCTATTTGAATTTCAATTGTCTATCTCAATCTATCAAATGAATTTCAGTTAATCTTTATTATTTTTACCTCGATGAATCACCTAACTCATTTTATTAGCACTTTTATTTCCCACTTCGTTCCATTTCCCCGTCCCTTCATATCTAATTTTGTTCAAAATTTCAAATATGATTTGTTAGCTACGTCCATAGCGTTTCATGGTTCACGGTTCACGTACCATTTGCGAATTTCCTTCTTTTAAATGTTATGGAAACTGTTATCCTCTCTATGATTAGACTGATCGGAAAGCAGAATTGACGGCGTAAGCGGACGTGAGCAGTTAAGTTAGAAAGTATAAATTCTACCGAAACTTCTTCGAACTAAAATAAAGACAACCTTTAATCTCATTTACTTGAATAACACAAAGGAAAGTACAATTTCGGAAACAAAAATATTACTGTGAACTATGTTGATGTTATTTCTACATGTATTTCTATTAAACGACCATGACCAACGTCTCATTCTTATCGAAATCATCATCAATCATTCTTTTGTTTCTTTTTTGTGTCTTTTTGTTTTTATTTATTTATTTTATTTTTTTTTTTTTTTTTTGCTTGGATCTCATGCAGTTTTGGTTACCAATCGATTGGTTTTTGGCAATCGATATTCCTTCTCTTGGAATTTTCTAGAAAACTTTTCACAATAGGTTAAATTATTTGCTCTTCGTTTTCCTTAGCACTTTGAAGCATAATCTTTTCGGATTTTTTTTCTGAATGCTTTTTTCAAAAAACATGTAAAATAGTAATTTTAAGTTGGAGGATAATCGGTACTTGTAATAAATAGTTATTTCGGCGAAGTAAAGTTTTGAGAGAAGTATGTAATAGTTAAGTTTCATTATCTGAATCAATTGATATTATACGAAATATTTATAAGATGAAATTTAATGATTCATTGCCTAACTTTCCTCGGTTCACATTTTACGAAACATTAAGCCTTAAATCTAATATTAATACAGATTGAACTTTCTAGGAATAGTGGATTTTTTTGGCTGTTATGCTGCTTTGAATTGCAACTTAATTATTTAGGCGTAATGTTTGCCTGTATCACTTCAACTTTGATGAATTCAGCATCGGGGTGTTCAGCAAGGATTTAATTCAACTGTTTTACTCTTTGACTTTTAAAGTGTTGGATTTTTAATAATAATAATAATAGTATTTGTCGCTTCATTTATTTATACCTAGAATGTATTGCATTTTTAATTAGTTTATATTGCTTACTTTTTGACTCCTTCGTTTCATCTTCGTATTTTAAAGTTTATTCTTAAATTTGGCATTGTTGATTGCATTCTCACTTTCTTTTATTTATTCGTTATTTCTTTCATAATGTAGCGTTGCTTCCTTTGTATTGTTTTTTAATGCAAAATATGCTGTCACTAAGATGATCCCTTATGATCTTTGGCATGTATCAAATTTATGAACTGATGAACTTGCCTGCAACTGGAGAAGTCATATGGTGGAGATAGTTCTGTTTTGTCTAGAGGTAAATAATTTTGTGCTCATCACTATGCGATTATGGAATGGTTCGACGAACAGATAAATGCCGGAATGTAGCAGTACAGCGATGGTAATCGATCGGAACAGACAGTGCTGTAGTGGGTTCATCGTAGCTAGACAGTACTGCCAGGGTGAGTATGCCAGCCAGCCAGCCATTGAGTCAGCAACGCACATACTACGTGTCGCGGAGGTTTTATCTACCAGCAAACTATAGAAAATGAAGTCGCCCATGCCAAGACGAACCGATGCTGAAATTTGCATATTTACGAATTTTAGTTTAAATTTAACATCATATAGTACATTATAAGGCATTCTGAATTGTGGGATGATTCGCTTGATGATTGTGGGATGACTGGTCAGTTACCGAGTTGGCAGGTCAAGAAGATGATTTGGAAAGAAAATAATTCCCAAAGAAATAAGTATTTTACAGCTTGGATTTCCCACAGCTTTATCTTTCTGTCGTTTCTGTCGCGTTATGAAAATTAATTGAAGGAATTAATTAGATAAAGTTCTGAGCAGGTAATACTTATTTGATTGCTCTTATTTGAAAAAAATACTTATTGAAAGAAAAAAACATGTTAATCACATTGATAGCGGCGAAAAGAATGAAGCGTTCTGAAGGATTTGTAATCAGAATGAGATTTTCAATTTATTTTTTTATTTCGATTCAAAAATTAATCTCGTAAGTGCCAATTTCCCGATACCTGTTCGACGAAAAAATTTCCACGAATACATCCATCATTCAGAGCATCGTAGATTTTAAATTTCGTTTCTTTCTTTTATTCTTGGATGTTCCAAGCTTTGTGCAAATTTTCCGGATCGTTTCATCACATATATTACTTTTGTGACCTAACGCTTTACGCTGTTGGATATGTTTGCTCTTTGCTTCCTGTAATTTAGACAAAGTTCACTTCAAAATTTTTAGGACTCAAGACATGGATCTATCGAAAGATATGATGTGCTAAATCGATGAAAAATACTGAATCCAGCCTTGTTGGAGCTTATTTTAGGCTTCTCCTCACTTTTTGTTGTTTTGGCTCGACAAGACATCTCTTGCTTGTCTGAATGATTAACTTTGAAAAAGCTGCTTTTGTTTCTTTTTTCATGTCTGATGTTTTCAGTTATGTTATAAATCTCATGTGAACGATTTGTAGGAGTCAAGGACAGAATTGCTAAAATTTGCTTTGAAAATAAAGAATTTTATCAAAATTGATCTACAAAGACCTTTTTTCTTTTAAAAAATTTTTTCTTTTTCTTTGTTTCTTTCGGGAAGCGGATGGTAGTCAACCAACAAGAGAAATAGAACTTACTACCACAGCAGAAAGCTCACTGCCTAAGAGAACTTACGATTTCTTCCCTCCGCTCGTCATTTCTATCCTCAGCTGTGAACATTAAGAATCGCAATACTGTAAGGAGCAAACAGTTGTCGCAATTCTTAATGCTTATTATATCAAGCAATTGAGAAGTAATTGCCTTACTTACTTGGTCGCTGTATTCGTGAGCTTTTCCACTGATACGTCGCAATGGACCGATGGGTGCAAGCACTGCGAATGCATCTGAATGCTTTCTTGTATTCGATTAGGAATCAATTCAATCTCTTTATGGAATAATTAAGATTAGAATGTTTTATCTTCTCTAAAAGATAAAATTTATCTCTTTTCTCAAGTCTTTCCCCTTTTCTGGTCATTTTGATCGGCGATCTAATTTGTTGCAATGATCGCATTCATACGATTCTGCAACTGTCCACAATCTCATATGCACTGCTTACAGTCAGAGAGGGTTTCACAGAAATATTACTTAGATGGTACAGCGAACTCTCATCAACTTACCCCAAATAATAACGAACTCATCAACCCAAAGCATACCAATACAAACCACGCAGTATGTGTAGGGAACATTCGAAGGTAAAATACAGAAACCAATGAACAGTTGCAAATGACGTAGAATTGATGCATGTAAAGAGGAGTTTTTTTGGTGAAGAATACGAGGATACCGATGGTACCATATGTAATAACAGTAAGTGTTGTGAGTATAGGAGGGGCGGTCTGGAAGCCAATTGCTTTGAATAAGTCTCTGAAATATCTTACTATTCTTATGATCAATATGATAAAGGATAGATTAAGGATAATATGATAAATGATAGTTAATGACATAATTGGGCTAATGTCATCTGAAATTCACTGAAGAGAATTCCTTAACTTTTTAACTCATTAGCTTCTAAACTGCGACATCTCTTGCTTTTCAGTAAATT
This sequence comes from Brugia malayi, assembly GCF_000002995.4. Classification (NCBI taxonomy): domain Eukaryota; kingdom Metazoa; phylum Nematoda; class Chromadorea; order Rhabditida; family Onchocercidae; genus Brugia; species Brugia malayi. The sequence continues at coordinate 14,171,254 of NW_025062476.1, read as the reverse complement.
GAAGAGTTAAGTTCACTGACAAGAAATATTTTATAAAGCGTTCTCTGAAGGCAGTGACAATGAGCACTTGTGGTAATAACGCAGTTTGTTGCACGAATGTATTTTTTATAAAGTGACACCACTTTGTACATCGTTCTGATGCAATTAATTAATAATTGACGCTATTTGATTCAGCCTGCCTCTTCCGGATTTCAGATTCAGGTACAAGTTGCAGTCACTCTTGGTTGGATAATCTTTACCGGTTGTTATTCTGATTTATGTTTGTAATTCGGCTTTTAGTGCAAAATTTATTATAGCTAGCATCAACACGCATCCGATTCCATTTATCTGTGAATTTAAACATACTACGTAAAGCGATTCGAGCTACTGTGAGCTAGAAGCATATTGATTGGAAATTGTTCCAGAAGCAGTCTCAAGTTCCATTTTTGCATGACATTCACCAAGATCAATCCCCCTAGAGAATTTGACCGGCGAATCTCAGTGATCTCAATTACAATTGCAATTATTCCGCAGCATTCGACAAGCCTTCACTATTAAATAGATTTTTCTCTGTTTTAAATCATTACCCATAAATGTAAGATAACCAACTTATCACTTAATGTAATGACAGTGAAGAACATTCACTGCGGTGTTTCGTTCGAATCATCAAGTAGAAGAAAGTAAAGGTCAAATGAAGTCAATAAAGTTCCATTGCTGTGCAATCCAATTTTCTGACTACTTGCAAGCTTTGAGAGCTCTAGCCATCCCGTCGACGATTTCATTTTCGGTTGTATGATTATGGACCGGATCGAACTTATAATAGAAGACAGAATTCGAATCCTTTTTGGTATGATATATACCAATTCAAACAATTAGCGTTAACGTTATATTAAGAGTGACAGGAATCAACAATTTCTCAACCTGAAAATACATCTCACTATCTCCCCAAACAATATTTGGCTGTAATTTCAGTTCAAGTGTAGCCAGTCGCTCCATTTGCAAATGATACTCGACAGTGACAACTATCATTTCATTTCATATGCTGTAACACCATTTTAGATCCCTCTCATTTCTCCTCCTCCTGTTCTCCTTCCACCTGTATCTTCTTTTTGACATTTTCAGATTTAAGCAAAAACTTGAAAATCAAGCGCAGTCTCACCTCAGCGCACGACAATAAAAAGTTCACCGACTGCAAAGCGCCCCTACAGAGAATAAAGATGGAATTATTTTTCCTTCTCACTCTATTAAACCTGTCTTTCATCTAGCTACATATTTTGTAAACTTTAATTTTAAATAATTTGCATAAAAAATATGTACGGGTATGATTTCCTCACCGTCTGAACTCTCTAAATTTCTCTTATATTTCAAAGAGATATGACCACAGTTATCACATCGTAATACCACGCATAATAATGGATGCAGAAAGCAGCTGACTTGCCATCCTCTCACTCAATCGATGACTAAAGCACTTATGGGAGCAACAGCTTGTGACAATTGATAGGATTGGTGGTTACTGTGAACCGTAGTGCTGGGACATTCGTATTGAAACAGTCGAAATGGGTTCAATTAGAAATTTAAGTTGAGCGACCGAATCATAATATTAGCAAAATCAAAGTGACAAAGTTATGTTGAAGAGAACGAAATTGTGTACAATAGAAGTGCTGAAACAGCATTCTAACATCTGACTAAGTCACTTAGTTGTAAAGCCAAATGGAGATGGAAGCGAATGTCAGCTAGGATCTTAATTATTTTTTAGAAAACAGGAATTCCATGTTTTTTTTTTTCCTGATTTTCGGACTCCAGAAAGAGCTGTTGTAATCCAATCTAAGAACAGTTCATTTCATAACTTCAATTGTATTTCTCATCAAATGATTCAAAATGAATGCAAATGAGTGTTATGATGTAATGAACTACTTATCTAATTTTCATCTTTGTTTTTAACTATCAGCTTATCATCAATGGTTAAATACCAAAAACCGATTCACACATTTTCACTCTGATAACTAATATTTAAGGTTTTCCTTTTTTGTTCAGGTAACTCTCTTCACAATAGTATTACAGCATATCTTTGTAAATCACCCATTAGGAAGAGTTCGTTATCTAGTTCTTTCTTCATTTATAGTTCTACACAATAACTTTTTTCATACTCTCGAAGAGCTTTTGCCTTGGCATCTTAAGAACTCTCTTAAACTACAACTCAAGCAACTCCTTAGCAAATCCCATCCAAATCTCTTCATTGACTTATTTTATACCTTGTTCTTAATGAACCATTTCTATATAAATTTCTTCTTTCCTTTTGAATAGAATCGAGAATGTTCATAATTGATTCAAGAATACCACGGTTAATTGATTAGCGACAAATCTAATTCTTTTATTTCCCTGGGAAGTCCTAGGTTTTCTGCTATTCCTGAGCTCTGTCCGCTGTTTGTCATATTTTTTCTTTAACCTCCTCGCTTGATAGTTTATGAATGCTCTTTTGAATCCGGAAGGAAGTGTTACAATAGCGCGTACGTAAATCTGATACTTAGGAAGGATATTGTTCCATCATTTCAGTAATACGACCTGATGAATAAGATTCTAATCATTTTCGATGCATTTAATGGGTTCATTTAATAAAGTAGCATCTTCACATCTATTGATAGTATCACCGATGGGAACTTCATCGGATGGAAGCATCACCTGAAATTTGCTAATTATTGCTTTTTGACATACATCCACTGCTATTATCAGAAAGAATTTCAACATAAGCAATGTTTGATGTTTGAAACAAATTCTAGAAGTTTGGTTGACAAAATGGAGTAACATTTGCATAAAGGGAACTGATGAATAGCTGGGATTAAATGTCATCGTATGGTGAAATATTTAATCAGTTGTGCAGTATTAAATAATCCTGTCTTCTTTGTTTAATAAAATATAGTTTATTGAAGGTAAGTAAAATATTGAATGAATTATTTGCATTTTGAAAAAAGTTTCAGTTTTAAATTTTGGTGACGTAAATTAAATGACAATTGGAAATATGTTGACTTATTTCCAACATTTATTCTTAGGTACTGCCTGGTAGCTTAATGGCATTTTAATTGATCATATCTAATTCCATGATCTTTCTTCCCATCTGTTCTTCTAAACTAATTTCTTTACCTAATAATTAAGTTAATAATATTCCATACATATGGTTTTTTTTTTTTTTTTTTTGCAACAGTAATTCCATTAATATTTGAAAATATATTTGTTTGTTTAATCAAAAATTAACTGATAATACATTACTGATTGAAGTGATGAATTTAACTCCTATTTATTGTGACATTTGTTTTTTTGTTAAAAAATTACGAATAAATTTGTTGAAAGGAATTTTCAAATCTATCGTCCAATTTTATTGTGATGATTAAGTGCTAATTTTGCTGCCAGACTATGTCACCAAACAATTAAAAGTATAAGAGTATGATAATGGTTAATTTATTCATTATATCAGGTAAGTTAAAATAGGGTATAACAATCAGTACTTCAGCATTTGTTTGAATGACCAAAGTAATATTTTTTAATATTTACTTCTTTTCTCTTTTGGTGATTTGAGTACTTTGTAAATAATAATAAAAAAATGAATTGGGTCACGATTAGCTTTGATGCACTTCAGTTTTTCTTTTAATTTTAAATTGCAAATGAATTTTACCTACTTACTTTAATCACCAATATATATAGAATTATAATTTTCACGAGATATGGCTTAAAGATATGGAAGATTACTTACTTCAGCATTGTTTAATACTTCGTAATTACGATTGCACCATTTTTTGTTTCTATGTAGATCATAAGAGTGATTAATGGTAAGCCAGTTACAGCAAAAAACTTATTCGGTGGTAGACTAAAAAATATTATTGTGTGTTGACATGATAGGTGTCAAAGTCGAATCATAAGCGATTTAGTAGACTGCAGACAAATTGCAAAATGATTCGATGTGTTAAGTGCTAGGCTTTTCTATCAATTTGTAAAATAATAATAGTTTTTGAGCAAATTTTCACTTAGTATATATCTTATCTTAATCATTTTCTCTTTATTCTCATCGTAGATAAATTGTTTTTATAAAGATTTGAATCTTCGTCATTTACTTTTTTAAATTTTTCAGTGCTAGAAAATTGGGAAAAGTTAAGCGGAAATTTGTCGCTTAATTGAGGAAATATTTTGAAGAAAAATTTTTTTTCTTCACATTTAGGTTTTTGCTAAGTCACAAATATTGGTAAATTATGCTTTATTATAGAAGGAAAAAACTTTGACACATTATGTATTTAATAAATTGTTTTTAAGGAGATCTGAAGTCCTCGGAAATTCTGCTACATTTATTTTTCAAGGGTCAATAGTTACTTTTTTTAAGCTGTGACAAATATGATAATTAATTATAAACAACTATGAAAATAAAATCAGATCATAAACTGATCACAAAAATTTTTTAGGTGCTTAAAATAAATGTTCAGCTAAAATTTGTTCAGCTAAAATAAATGAACAGTCGCAGTTTGGCTTAGCAGATAGAATGCATATCTTTCATGAATTATGAATTTAGCCGAGAGGGCAAAGAGTATTCATTTCTATATTGACATTTCCAAAATTTGTTGATGTATCATTGAAGCATCACTTTCACCATTGTCAACCTTTTAAGCAAATGATTCATTGGTCATCGACAGCTAATACATCTGAGTGAGTGATAATGACGAGAAAAATGTTGCAGCATCTAATGTGTGTGTAAGTATAGGTATCATCCTAAACCTAACCCTAAGCTTAAATGCAAGTGTTATCCTAATCCTTTTCCATATGATATGATTACATGAAGAATTGCATATTTTATTGGAGTAAATGCACATTTGTTGTTCTTTTTAACGACAATTTTGATTTTGATGATAAATGTTGGTTTTGTCGCCTTCTGTATTAGATGTGAAACAGTGCCTTTCATATATAGAAAAGCAATATTGTTCTTGTGAAGATCTTAAAGAAGTTTTTCTACATCCACTTTTCAATGATTAACTTAAAAAATTTTTTAGTGTCGAATACTCGGAGAAGTTTTTTTCATTAAACATAATATCTGCCATTTATTTTGCACGTTAAGGTTTAGGCTAAATTATAAGTGGTATACTTTTTTCTTATAATACCATTTCTTTGCTTAAAACCACTTCGTGATGTCAATTTTGTTATAAATTTTTAGGTAAATACTTTTTTCTCATTTATGATGCTTTTTCATATTAGCTTTTGGCATGACAAATCGTTTATTTCAGTTGTGAGCGCATTTTGAACATTTAAATGCTTGCCTCCGAATATTATTGTCAATTAGTACATTTATGCATTTCTGTGATATTCATGGAATAATAAATAGGGAAGAAATATTTAAAAAATCCAATGGTAAAATAAAATTATTAACCGGTCGCTACAATCTGATGCTTCGAAAACGTCCGATTGTTACGTCTTTTCCTCATGCTTGCGAAGAATGCCCAAATTGTGTCCCGTTTTCTAGAATGAAAATTTTCAGTTTTATAACGCCAAAAAATTAATAATAATAATAATTGCAGTTTGTCGCAGTTTGGTTTTGTGGATAGAATAATATTCGTGGAATGTATGCTTTTCTGCATACATTCCACGAATTAGAAAAATAAAGCAATTTGATTAAGAGTGAAAGGATAATTTTTCCTTTGTTGATATTTTCAATGTTTGTTAATGTATATTGAAGCGCTATTGTCACCACTGTCTTTAAGCAGTTGGTTCTTAGGACGTGAGCGGTATTACTGAGTGCAAAAAAAATATATATAGCATCTTAATGAATGTGTCTAATGAATTTTGTATTGTCACTCAACGGTCACAAATCTTTCATAACACATTTCACGTGCATTCTATCTTAGGCTCACATAAGTTTTGTTAACTTTGGAAAACTAACTAGGAGCTCTGGAACACGATTTCTTGTGAAAATTTAATGCAGTCCTACGGCAAAAGAATTTGCCACAGTCCTTGCACTGAGGAGGTTCATGCGTTTGCTTGTGTTGACAAAACGATGATTTATTTTTGTATGTTCGCCCGCAACGGAGCACTTTGCATTCATAGATGAAGGGTTGACCATGTGCTCTTCTATGTGCTATATATTCATTGTAATCTTTTGTGACCATAGTACATCCTCGATAGACACATTCGTAGCTTCGTTCGTCTAAAAAACTCTTATGATATTGGTCTTTGCAATTATTAATCCATGTGATAAATCATAAAAATATCAGTGCATAAAATAATCTTACTATATTATCACTTTTTTTTATCATTTCAAATTGCTTAAATCATAATAATCTGTTTATTTATCTTCTTATATGTTTGAAACAAAACTTTTGGTATTACTTTTTACTTTTGATGCTATATTTCTAATGGAAAGCACAACAAATGATTGTGAATTTTCTGTTGTGGCGAAATCAAGTTTAGTTTTCGTCATTGTTTGTACTCCCAACTTCAAGTAATCGAGTAATGGACAAGTAATTTATTTAAAAAAAAAAAAGATTAATCTGTCGCGATATTAAAAAATCAGTTGTCACTGTATGCTGACTGCCTGCCACAGGACTTTTGTCATATACAAAAGAAACTGAGGTTAGAAAAATGTCGCAGCATTTTCTGAATTGTATATTGCTATACCATGGTCGGCGATGTTTTAAAACATATTTCCGCATACATTATATTTTAAATTGAGCGTTTTTAAATATTGTTTTTTTCAAAAAAAAGTTTTTTTTTTTTTTTCGAATTTAAAAAATATATTCTTCCTACTGAAGAGTTTGCCGCAATCTCTGCATTGATGCTTAGGTTGATGAGTTTGCATGTGACAACAACAAAATGATGATCTATGGCGGAAACTTAGGTGACAAGTAGTTATTTACTTATCTTCTCACATGTTTTAAGCAATAATCATACTTTTAATGTCGCCTTCTGAACGACGAAATGAGTTTTGGTTTTTGATTCGTTATTACTTCTATCTTCAATTTCATGCTGTTAATGAAAGTGAAAAACTATAAGAGATAGAACGAAAAGTCGTTGCGCAATTCATCATTACCTGTTTCTGATCCTTCATTGGTACTTCCCCTGCAGTCGTGGATACTCAAGCTATTCAGGAATTGTTTGTTATCGATGTTGCTCTCTTTAGTATTTCCATGTTGACTGAATGTATCGTCCGAGGAAAGAGTAAGTTGGTGAAAATAGATCGGAACCGCATTTTGTTGTGAACCAGGTAAGTACATACATGTGATAATGTCATCGGTGTTGACATTAAGTGACGAAGAAGTTTCACTTTGAGCATCTAAATAACTTAGATCACAAGAAGTTGTTCACTTTTCACATATTTGAAGCAAAAGTCTCACCTCTAATGGAAGGATATCGTGCTTTATCATCATTCGTTTTTAATTCTCCATTGGCATCTCTCCACACATTCTTGTATGAATCGAAATCTAAGTCAAGTGATGACTCCAAATTAGTGTGGACAATGAAATCATCATAACTAGATGAGATGAAGAGAGGATGAGGAGTAATTGTGAACAGTTCAGTTTCAGAATTCGATTCTTTACTGCTTATATCCTCAATTTCACTCATCTGAGCGAAATCAATGAACTGCGAAGGATCGGACAGAAATTCTGAGCTAAATAATGGCTCAAAGTTATTGTAATCAAAATTCTCTGAGATACCAGAATAAGTATTATTTGTAACAATTTTATCAGCACCGAAATTAGGTAGATGAGAAGTTTCATTTTTATCAGAAGCGATGCAAAGTAGAAGATTGAACCAGATGATTGGTGTTATAGATACAGTGATGAACATGATGGAACACAATTTGTGAAATGACAGAAATATTCAAATGAAAGCTTTTTATTTCAATTAAAGATCAAAGGTTCAAACAGTTTTTAATCTGCCTATTGTTTGTCGTTTTTTTTTTGTTCTTTTACATTCTCGCTTTTCTCTCGCCCAACTGGTGGTTTATGAATGCTGTTTTGAATCCGGAAGGAAGTGTTACAATAGCGCGTACGTAAATCTGATACTTAGGAAGGATATTGTTCCATCATTTCAGTAATACGACGTGAGGAATAAGATTCTAATCATTTTCGATGCATTTAATGGGTTCATTTAATAAAGTAGCATCTTCACATCTATTGATAGTATCACCGATGGGAACTTCATCGGATGGAAGCATCACCTGAAATTTGCTAATTATTGCTTTTTGACATACATCCACTGCTATTATCAGAAAGAATTTCAACATAAGCAATGTTTGATGTTTGAAACAAATTCTAGAAGTTTGGTTGACAAAATGGAGTAACATTTGCATAAAGGGAACTGATGAATAGCTGGGATTAAATGTCATCGTATGGTGAAATATTTAATCAGTTGTGCAGTATTAAATAATCCTGTCTTCTTTGTTTAATAAAATATAGTTTATTGAAGGTAAGTAAAATATTGAATGAATTATTTGCATTTTGAAAAAAGTTTCAGTTTTAAATTTTGGTGACGTAAATTAAATGACAATTGGAAATATGTTGACTTATTTCCAATATTTATTCTTAGGAGATTAGAAGTCGTTTGTGATTAGGTAAATCTCATTTATAGATTTGATAATTTTATCCTTAATAATCATCATTCATAAATCTCAGAATAACACATAGTAATAATAAAATTAATGAAACAATTAACGAAAAACTAAATAAACATAAAAAAGATTTAATAGAATTCACACATTTTCTTGAAAATTTTATGAAATTATATATCCAAAAGAAACAGTAAAGAAGAATGAATTTATTACGGTGGGTATTAGTTTATCCAATTATACATTTGAGTATACCACTGAACGTATATAATTGTAATTAATTTTAAGTTTGTCGAAATAAACTGGAACTTGAAATATCATCTTAATTGTCATGCTAATAATTCTATAGTCTGTTTCGATTGAAGCAACATTGTACAACGACTATCACCCAAATTTACTGTGGTATTTATATTTGTTCGAACACTTATTTGTAAAAAAAAAAAAAAAAAAAAAAAAAAAAAAAAACTCAAATCTTCAAGTATATAGAATTCACAGATATGTTTGGAAAACGAATTTAATGCTAAAATATAATTAAGTGATTGCATTGCAATTCGATTACAGCAAGACAAAGAACAGATTAACTTGATAAGTCAATCCTGCTATTTCGTATATTTTTATGAAACTCTCACAAAGTCACATAATAGTTCTCACAAATATTCCCACAAATCCATGCACATATTTAAGTGTTTGCATATTAAATTATCTCCAATGCGTTAAACCCGAACAAATATGCACAGTATGAAGCGTAAATTGTTTTTATTTTCAACTATTTCAGCTCCTCTTAACTGAAATTAAAAAATGAATTCAGCATTTTATACCAACACTTCACAACATATATAACAGTATGGCTTAACTTAATTTTATACTTCGATTTCAGATTATACAAGTTCCACACACCAGATAGCCGTTAATCAAAGCAGCTATGAAAATAATATTTCTTGCAAAAATTCATTGTTATTTTACTGAAGCAAAGAAAAGAAACAAATGGAACTCGCTTGGCTCTTTTTTTCTTTGAATTTTGAAAGTGCAAAACGAACACGAAAGGTTCAGTTTAAAGTGAAATTGCATGTAAGAATTTATTCTGAGTTTCATTTCATCATATGCGAAAGTAATTTCAAATTTCTCATTTATTGCAAGCCAAATGTTACATACTTTTGAGCAGTGTCAGACAATAGCGACCTTCCCTAACTATCGTTTTTAGTCCTAATATTTTGCAGTGTCATCGAAAGAGTGAAACAGTGAATGTTTCTGTTGATGTAACCCCATTTAATCTAAGGTTACCAATTTTACCAAACTTTTCCACTTCAATTGATCTGTTGCAGACAAAGTGAAAGTGTCACACCGTTGTGAAGAGTGAAGATTAAAAGAAGAGTAAATGCTACCAAATATCACCTATATTCTACGCACATATGGCTATTTCGTTGTCGGTACAATGCTTATACTGATCAACATTCCGGCCTTTCTGCTTGTGATAATTCGTAAAGCACTCAGGTCAACCGATTTATCTCAATCACACCTGGATTGCATAACAACAGATGGAAGCATTATTTCGAGTATTTCAGGAAAACTTATGTGGTTATCGCTGTTGTGTTCTTGAATAATGGATTTACCGGAATTAGCGTGATATTACTAGGGATGAAACGATTAATCTATTCCGCTGATGAAAAACTCATTAGTCATCATGAATGTGTGCTGAGCGTTTGTTTTTTTTTTCTTTTTTTTTTTTTAGATTATTCCTCTGGCTATATTACCAAATTAGATTAAAGTATTCAAATACCTTGAAAAGTTTCAGATTCCCGTTCTTCTTCTAACAGTGCTTTGTCTAGATGGATTAAGTTTGTTAACGAACAGCTTGGAAAGGTTTTGTGTTGTGGCATTCCCAATATATTACTATGCTCACAGCACACGAATAAGTTATTCGTTAATTACCGCACAATATGTGATTACCATCACTGTGGTAACTGCTGCTGTCATTGCAAGTTTAATTGAACCAATTCGGCTTATATCTAAGTTTTGTGTGTAAGTAATAATAAGTAAATTACTTTGAACACTACGAGTAATAAATTCCAAGGAAAAAATTTCAATCACAAGCACCGTAATCAGGCAATTTTCAAGACCTTTTGCTAATTAATATTTTAAAACATTATTGCAACTACAATAATAAATTCTAAGGAAAAAATCTACCTTTTGTGGACACTATAAGTAGACAGTTTTCAAAATAGATAACAATTTTTTAATTTCAAAATGTATGCAATATTTCTTGCAGAGTGCAAGAGGTATATTTAACTCATTTTTATGAGGCAATGCTAGTACTGACCTCTGTTGCTTCATTGCTGAGTGTTATTTTTATGGTCGTCGTAGTTGTCGTGCTGAGAAAGTATGCTTTTAAATATTTATTACTAATCATCTAATCAAAGATAACATTTATCAGAATCATTCTAATTTTAAAAATGCCATCAATATCCTAAAACAGGAATGTAATATACGTAACTGCTTGTTGTCAGACAATATGGAAAATTGAAAGCAATATGTCATTTGCCAAAAAAAAATAAAATTTTTTAATAAGATTATGAAAATAAAATTATCATAAACGAGCACATAGCGATAGAAAAAAAGAACTAATATACTCTTTTTGTTTAATTATCACTTTTTTACGTCATTTACGGCAGGTGACAATTCATTAACAAAGTCAAACCCAAAATATGAATGAAACTTTAATCATATCATTATCATATCCTTTCAGGAAGTTCGGCGCACAGTTCCTTTCAAGTCACTCGCATAACCGCGACTTATCACATTTCCTGAAAAATCAAAAGCGATACACTCAAACAGCATTGATCTCTTGCTGTTTTACATTTTGTATGTTCTTCCTCCCAGATTTTGTGGTCAGAAAGCTAAATTCTTTCGAAACGGTGATGCTCCGTTGCACTCTAAAATATAAGTTTGATTTATGAATTCAGTACCAAAGTGACCAAATAGCCTTGGGATAGGCTCGGTCGGACTGCTTAAATATTAAATAGTGAGTTTTACAGGTAATATTCCATTAGCTTGCAGTTCTTGTCGTTGTGCCGTCAACGGTGGAATGTATTTACGTGATGGATTCTTCTATAACATCGCAAATCATTGTGATGTGCTGTGTATATTTGCGCCTATTGAATTCCTTCAACTTGGTCGTGTTATTTTTATATCGTCAAAGAGATTTCCGGTACGCCGCAGTTCAGTGTTTCAAACACCTATTCAGTGAACGGAAACAACATGTCCAACCAGCTGTAATTGTTGGTTTTGGTGAATGAATAAATCAGTCATTTTCCTGTTTGAAAGGAACTGCTGCTTTACTATTATTCCGTGTTTGTCTACTAAGACAACTCTGTACGCATGAGTATTTTGTTTAAAATCTTTTAATGAAGATCTTATCTCTTCGTCATAAAATTTTCAAAATTCTGTATTATAAAACTTGGAAGAATCCATACAGCAAATCACACAGTACTTCACTCTCTATCTCCTTATATTCCTCCTTCAGAGGCTTCAAGCACTCTTTCAAAGTGATGTAGCGCAATATTTGAATGTTAGGAAGCGTTTTGGAAATAACGCAAAACAAAAATGAACCCTTGCAATAGTTTATCAATTAATACTATCTTACTTTTCCCTTTAATCTATTAATGTTTATCAACAATTTTCCAATTAGAAATTTCGATTTGAAATGAACAGAAATTAAAATATTTGCATTTTCCCTTCTTGTGCCATTCAGTTTTTATAGAAACAGCTGACACAAAAGAATGAAATATTTTCATGGGAACACACTTCCAAGAGTTGAAGGCTGTATTTCGTAGAAATATGAAGGAGCTTATTTCAACTTTTTGTTAAGAATTACATACTTCTGAATGTTACTATCTCCAGCTGAACGGTGTTCAGTATTGCCTGAATTACTTGGGTACCAGCAAAAAGTATCTTTAACGTCATGAAATGATGTAATATACTAAAATGTGAAACGTAATTTAACTTCTCTATTGCTTTAGCAAGAGAACACCATTTACAAAATATTAAACTTAGAAAAAAGGAACAATTTTTGATGAATCCCACAAATGAAACGATAAGCCAATGAAATTAATGTGCTATCAGGTACATGAATTTTAATAAAGATGAGATGTCATAAATATTAAATATCATAGTAGCATAAAATATAGATGAAGACTTGTGAGTGAAAAATCTAATGAAATCAATATGTCATGCAAATTTCAAGCATAACCTGTGAGAACATTGAAAAAATGAAAAACCTCCTCATAATCATACACTCCAACATTTGTGGTACAAATGCTACAAAGGACTGGATGAAATAAATCTTCCTTTGGAAGGATTGTACTATCGCCAGCATCAACGACAGCGTTTGGCTTAATTCCTAGAAAAGACTTGCGAAAATTTTGACACTAGTTTAAAGAAAAAAATTCTGACACAAAAAATGGTGTTTCTAATTGCAAACAACTGAAAATATTTGGAATGAGGTAACAACCTGCAACGTTCTTTCGAGCTTTTTGCTTATTTTTTCCTGACTGAGGCAAAAATAACACTTCATTTTTTACCACATTACAGTTCTCCACAAATATAGCCCTGAAAATATTAACTCGTATAATGCAATATGGTTTAATTCACATATGTATTATTTTATAATTTTCATTTGGCAGTGACTTTTTTGCAATTCTGCTGTTCCCGCTGCTGCTATTGCTGACATTTATTTAATTAGTTACTTCTACTATGATCCTTATCTTCTAGAATATCCTCTTTCATATAGAGGCAGTGCCAGCAGTTGTTTTCCTGATCATAAAACGAGAGACAATATATCTCTAAATTTGCATTTTACAAACTGCTAGAGGAACAACAGTTCAACACAAGAGTTTTCCATAATCTTCATATTACCACTAATTTCTAATTTCAAAAAAGTTTTGGAAAATCATACCTATACTGATTAAGATACAGTTCATGCCTTTGACAATCTCGTGTTAATAACGACATACATGCAGGACAAGACAGTACTGCATCAGTTGCATGATCCTGATCTCTTTTTTGCTTCGATCCGTCATCTTCATTGGAAAAACTGTTCAAAGGTTTTACGATTTTCAATTGTTCTCGATGATGCCGTACCTAAATTATTGTAATTTAACAACCCCTAAATCCCATGTCCTCCAAAATTAAGGAATTAAAACTTCTGCCTAAAGATAAAAATTTCGGAAAACTGAAACATTAATACCCAACATTCATTGTCTTCATCTTCATCCGAATCATAAAATTCAACTGCTTCATTTTTTGCTTTCTTCGTTGCCTTGTTTGATGCCTTATCTGATAAATTGCTGTTATTACTGAAAGATTTTGAACTGCGTTCAAAGTCAGTAAGTTTGTCGAGCTGGTTTTCGAAAGTTACCTAAAATAACAAATGCATGATAATAAACAGTGAACAATATTTCAAAAAACAATTATAAGTATTTTGAATCTAACTGATTTCGAACGAATTACAAATTTTTTAATAAATAATTATAAAGGAAACATGCAAATAGTCTATCTTTGTTCCACTAACCGATTTCGCAAAGTTATTTGAAAAATTGTTGTTACTCGTTGATGGGGAAACATCTAAAATTTTGCGATGCTTAAAATGAGTTTAACATAATAGCAACTAGCCATAAACATCTAATCCAATTTTATTTATAAAATGTAATGATTACAGCTGTTTGAAGTGGTTTCATTCTGTATGGCTTTGCTGTCATGACCTTTTGCATCAATCTCATTTTCGTCGTTAACTAAAATTAACATTTTTCTTAATCACCAAAATGAAGAGTTTCCATCATCCGGGTAAACATGAAATTAGTCTTTATTCCTGTCAAAATCTCTATTAAAATTTCCATCAAAAGCATTATAGGTGTCAAAGCAGACCAAAAAAAGTGTTAAATTTTTGATGGAAAACAAAAAAAGCCACTAATAATTTTGCATTAGAAAATAGAAGAAAATATACCTGAAGGTATACAACAAAAGGCAAAGGAAAAGTTTCAAATGATTACTGCAACCATTACTGTAAAGCGCTCAACAGACCTAGAACGATGCAATAAAGACAGGAACATACTTTCTAATTTCTTTGCATTTCCTTCTTTCAACGAAAATATTTTCGATGCATGCGCAACAAAATTTTCGCTCAGTTCACTGTTCATATCTGCTTCAAATTCATCCCACTTCTTCACCTTTCCCCGTTCTGAAACGAACGCAAATTCAACAATTAGATTTGCTAAACGCAAATTATTCCAGGAAATGATAGCTTTGAAGTAATTTAAAATATTACGTTTTCCTTTCTCAGAGTCACACCGCATGCCAGCCAGTTCCAGTAACTGCTCGCGTAATTCATCATCGGAACTTGGAAAAAAGAAAAGTGTCAGTGAATAAGTACCTCATAATAATATGTTCTATATCAGTAATGATGCCCAGTAACATCGTTTAACAAAGCTACATAATTAGAAGTTTTGAATAATTTTTTTTTATGTAAAAATTTTTATACAATTCACGTTAAATTTGTGAAATATTAGTCATGTATATACACATGATTCGAGAAAGTGAATCCAACCCTTCTTGCATAATAAACACTTTGCTCGTTTCCATTTGAATTGTGTTATATTTTCGTACTTTTTAACGTAGTAAGAATAAAGAGCTGAGTGAACTGATTATTAGATAAGTGATTTGGTATCTGATCAAATATAAATAATAAAGCTAATCATGATAAAGATGAAAGAGGATGCAGTTATTAAAATAGGTTTGACCAAATGGAAAAAGTTAATTGTAAAGTAAACAACCGTGAAAACAGGTAGAAGAGAAACAGAAGTAATGGACACCAAAACAAGAAAGAAAAGGAGAAAAGGTGTTAAGAATAACCAGCCCAAAAGGATAATTCAAAAAATTTCTCACTCACTAATTCTGGTCGATCAGAGCAAGCCAACGGTAATAGCAGAGAATCGCGATTCATTTGATATGTAAAAATCGATCGAGAAAAGGAAGAGATATTTAATAAGACGATATCTCAACAGCAGGACAGGAGTTATGGATTTACAAGCAGTGGATCAACTAAAGAAAAAACAAGACTGGAGAAATTCAACAACGGAACCGGCCAATCACATCTATAGCTGACCACTTGAACTAAGGTTGGTTTTATCGTTAGAAGAGATTCTATTGTCATTTTCTTTTATCTTTTAGCGAAATTTCAGTGCACTGGAAATCAACTCTAACCCATTAAATACTCGGCAATTAAAAAAGTCTTATTTTAATATGTTTGAAATGTTTCTTGGGTCACGAGCTGTATTATTCATATATGATCTGCAAACTTTAGAATGTACTGCAGCTTTACGAAAATCCGAAATCAAACAAAAAATTCACGTAAAAAGATAAAGATGGAGACAGATAATTACAAACCTTTCGCTGTCTCTTTGTTCACCTTCACTATACCAGTCGTTACGTTCATCTAAGTAATAATCTTTCTCGAGCGTTTCCAACGGTTCCAAACGTTCACTGCCCATTGTCTTTGGAATTCAAACTTAAATTACATACATTTTCTGGAATGATATGCACTTAAAATATACATAATTTAAATAATGGATCAAAAATTTAAATAATATATCAAAAACATTGGATTGTAGATCTCTTTGTAAAGATTTCAATAACTGAATTTGCAGTGAAAAGTTATTTATAAAAATAGAAAAAAAAAAAAAAAAAAAAAGAAAAAACGACAAATATGCTGAAAAGTGTTGCCAAAACCACGATTTATCACTTGAACTGGATGACAACAAGAGTTTTATTTTTGAATAAGAGTCGAACAAGATGAAATTTCTTTAAAAAAAGCTAATTAGAAGACAAATATTTTTCGAAGGCAGGAAAAAAGTAATAAATTTAAAATTATGAACAAAGAAAGAGATAATTCTTCAGACTAAAATTAACACTACAGCGTAATGCTACAAAGATTCCTGTAACTTTATAGGAAAAAAGAACATGGGATTAATCGACAGCATGCAAAGTCAAACATATCCAAGCAGGAAAGGCAAAAAATTAGTTAAAAAAGCTTAATTTAAACTGACAACACATCTGGAATAATGTTTCTAGTGTTTTTTAAATCAAATTTGTAGCTCATCAGTGATCAACTCAGACGATAAAAAACAGATGGTCTGCCCCGACCAACAATCCGTCTCGTGTTAGCAACGGAGAGCGCTGTATTCTTTACGGATGCAGCACCTTGTAACCTCTGTTTCCTTATTGCTCCGGTGAACTTTGACCGAATCTAGAAATTATGCTTGATAGAAGAATGGTTTAGATATAAATGATGCATTAGCATCCATGGCTCAAATTACAATAGCCCAAAAGTTGGCATCACCATTGTCATAAAAGAATATTACAACTACCTCAGAAAAGTTACGATTTATTGTGAAATTTTGAAAGAAACTCAATATTTGTAAAACTAGTTGTGGACCATTTTTAGTATAAAATAAATTTCAAAATACTGAAATCTTGACTGGATTATTTATTTTGTCGCAAGACTTCCACGCCTCCATTCCACTGATTCTAACTCGAAATACTGGTTCTGAAATATGGTTCACTGCACTTTCATTGATGGCACGTTCAAATAAGCTTGTTGATGATGAAGCATTTGTTCGAATACTTCTGAAAGGTGATGCAATTTAAAACTACCACATTAAATCTGACGAACGGTTATCTAAATCACAAAGAAAAAAAGCATGTCGGATATTAATAGGCAATTATAATTCCTCCTCAAAATATTTAAACTGTTTTAAAATGTACTTAAATATTACCCAGAATATTTTCGTGTATCCAGCTGGTCGGACACAAGACCTTTAACACCCAAACGATCATAAAATTCATCCGTTGTAGAAGACACTTCTAAAATTCACACGATACTGTAGCTGAAAATCTATTGCATTATCTGCTCTTCAAGGTTATTAGCTGCATGATTTCAATAATGTTACCATATAGTGAATAAATAATGACCATTAGGCTATTCAAAAAGATTATCAAGTATTAAATAACTTATTCTCACATAATCTTCCTAAATAAAGTTTTAATTCGTCTCTACTTTTTAAATCCGACCGTCTGTTAGATATCAAGATAATTTTTTTGGCAAATTCATTGCAGAAAGAATATAACTGAAATGAATCTTTCATTTAAAGCTAAAACAAGGCTCTATCATACCTGACGATGCTGCCGCACTAGTAACACTGTATTTGTTGTTTGCTGTACTGCTCTGACGAACTCCATTCTTCTGTTTTGCTGATGGAAGAATATCCTTCCCTGACTGTCGTATCCCACTGGAACCACGTTTCAACAAACCTAAACAAGAATTACTGAATGATTCCTAGAAGTTTATTGGTTTCGGTTCAGTTGATGGATTAAAAGTTGCGGGTTATGAACACCAATCTCTTCAATCACCAACAAGCAATCTAATTCATCAAAAAAGATGTTAGGCAAATGATCTTATGATTATAATCTGTGCAGAATATGAACTCTCATTATTATTAACCTGCAGATTTTAGCATGCTGTGTTTTCGAAGAATAGCTCGAGTTTTTGGTGTTGTACCAACTGGCAGATGGATGTGATAAATGTCGTCACGGTCTGGTGCTGCTGATATCACTTCCGGTTCTGAAATTTCAAAGCATCATAAATTTTTCAAAAAATTAGTTGCACAAAGAATAGATTTCTTCACCAAATTTTAAAAAAATCAACAAATATGACTCCCCCTTAAGTCATCAGCTACTCTTCATCATCAATAAACAAGAAACCTCTTGCAGCGGATATGTTATTCGATTCCAGTGCTGACGAGTTGCAGTCCACCCTTTCTTTTTTAGATGACATTAGTTTTCGAATGTGTTGCAGAATAGCGATCTAAATGTTTTCAGAGAAACTAAATCATACAACAGAGAAATTAAATTATTTAATGATTATCATATTTGAATTAATTCAAAGTATTGTTGTTGACATATAATTAAGCAAAAGCTAATAAATCAAAAGAGGTGAAATCAGCATTGTAGATTTAAGAATACATCACAACAACTAATCCCACCTGATCTCCAACTGTTACAATACCAAGCTCAATCAGCACCGATTTATCCAGAACATCTAACATTGTAAACTGCATTCGCTGGTCAGCAAAGGATTTAGAGTACTTTAATGCAACTGTACCAGGGATACCAGCAGCAATGAAGAAACGTTGCCATTTTAAAACTAAAATTTCAGCAATTAAGAAACAGAAAAAAAAGCAGAATGTAATGTAAGAAGTCATACAAAAGGAATTTAATCAGTTGATGGTTTAATAAATATAAGTATTTTAAATCTCTTTCAAAAGAAGGCATTGGGGGGTCTTATCAGCGTGCTCGATGAAGAGTTATGTCACCCACTACTAGTTATTAAAATTAAAACTACTAAAGTATATGTATATATATTATTGGTCCAGCAAAACTGCTTGTCATAGATAAAGTACTGCTATAGAAGTGATGTAAAACAGATTACCAATAAGTTCACTGTTGATCAGCAGAACTGCAAATTTGAATTAAATTTTTCAAGATCTATTAATTGAGAAAACAAAAAACTAGCCTTCTGTAGTTGACGCCATAATAACTTTTGGAACACTTATCAATTTCACTTGAAATCAACAAAATTAATAGGATTAACGGTGACTGAAATGGGAGTACTACTAGAAAAAAAGACTGTTTAAACGGAAAAAAAAGTGCAAGGAGAAAATTACAAATTATTCGTAAAAAGTAGCAAAGAAAAAACTTGGCATAATAAAAATCATAACGAAGTAGAATTTTATTATTCTTTATTTACATATAAAAAGTAATACCGATTACTATAATCAATTAAACAACCTAAGTTACACATGTCACTAAATACAGTAAAAATGGACCACGATTCGGCTGATTACGTCATTCGCGTGAGAAAATCAATTATGGAATACTAAAACATATTGACGTCCTTCTCATTAATATTAAAATACCATAATCACATTCATATATGCTTTCTAAATTACACATATAATAAAAAGTTATGAAAACAAATACAAAAATAACAATGCACCAACATCACTCTGCAGTATAGGCTATTTCAAGTTCGGCACTCTGACCACATTTGAGGACTAAGTAATTATTTCTGCATTAGAAAGAATGCCGAAAAACAACGTAAAAAAAAAAAAAAAAAAGAAACTGTTACTCAATGGTCAAATCATTGGTCAACGACCGAATGGATAACGGATGCAGAAATTACTTAGTCTCTTGCAAGAAGCTCTCTATTCCTACAGATGAAAATTTACAAGTCGTTTGAAAGAGATTGTAAAAGTAGCAGTTCCTATTTCTAGCATGACACTTCACAAAAAATTTGAAGAAAACACGAGTGTAAGTGGATTACCATTACAGCACTTTTAAATTAATATCTATGTAGTGATCAGTGCTAATCAAATTACAAAAGGTATTTTGTGCTGCAGTAAAATATTTTCAATTCAAGTTTTTTTATCTCGCCGACTCTCTTTTAGGTTTCGGTAATGCTGAAATATCTAACTCAATATCTGAAAATTCAATCGATGACTTCCTCAAAAATCCTTTACGATATAGTGCCAATTTCATTTTACTGAATAGGCTGGCAAAGATTCCTTTATTAACTGTGTCTGTTCCAGGTGGTTGTAATTCTAGGCCTAACATAAAACGTCCTTCTGGTGAATTTATCCTCCTTAACTGTTTAAGCGACAAAGCCAGCGCACCTGCTTTGTAATTACAGGGGAAGTTATCCAAATGACTATTCGAAACAAGCTGTTCCAAACCTGAAATCATTCCAGCATCGCTCCACAATGAAAAAGAAAAAATGGATTCATTATTACGATGTCTATCGAAAGTATATTTTTTTCAAAATACATTTTCAATCGTCTTCAAAATATTCCTACCACATATACCGCAAATATGAAGCACAAAGCTATTGGTAAATAGCTGAATTGAAGAAAAATATACTTTTAAATCGCTTTTCGCAAAATTCATCCTGGAAAATATTTTGCTCTTTTCGAAATATTCGTTCTATTTCACTCTTCAGAAATACCGCTGCATCTCGATTCGCTGGCTGCAAATTCTCGGGATGTTGCGGCCAACGTGAAGCTAATCGAAGGAAGCGTTTGTAAAATTGCGATGCCATCTGAAATAAAAGTAATCTCGAGAATATCTAAAACTTTGTAGAACACTTCATTTTCATCACAGCCGCTAAAAATTGTTATTCAGAACCTAGCCAAATTACTGCTACAATTTGATGGGAATATTTGTAATTGTCTACAGTTTACAGTGAATTAGCCTGAATTCCATGATTCATGGTGAGCAGTTCACAATTATTTCCAAAGATTTACTTATAAACATTGAATTTCAGTTCATGCAGAACAACAAATTGAACAGGAACGGACAAGCCATACTCGAAAGCCATCGCACCAGTATTGACAGCTTGCGAAACTGTATTTCATGAATCGTTGCATGCACGGGACATGCAACACTCGCAGAAGCGTTTGTGAAGTTGCGTTGCAGTGAGAAGTGGAAGAGATGCCGCTTGCGATGCGTTGGTATTGGGTGAATAGCATGGCTTTAGGAGAGGGAGGAGGTCGGGTGAGTTTGTGAGATAGTGTGCTAGTGGAGGTTAGAGATTGTTGCAGATAGTTTTGCACAGTGGGTGGGAGGGTTGGTGCAAGATTGCTGAAATGTGAGAGAGGCACTAGAGATTGTGAGAGGTAGCAGTGCGATGCAGTGGGGAAAATGTGAAAATAGTGAGTGTTGACAATGGAAGCAGTCATTGTGAGCACTCCATTGCTAGAGAAAAAAGCATCCGAAGGAAGGTTGATTTTATTGAAGCGAATGAATTACATGTTTATTTACTTTTATTCGATTAAATCAATTAATTCACTTTTTATTATTAATTATTATTGAAGAAGCAGAACTTCCTTATGTTTCGTATTTGTATAAATTTGAGAAATGAATTTTGGATGTTAATCGTTAGAGTAAATTCCTTATCAGCAGATGTATTTAGTTTAATTAAAGTTAGCACAGTGCTTCAGTTGATTAACTGATTAATTGTTCGAAATGAATAAATATGTTGGAGAAAATGTTTATTGCTTGATCGGATTTTAGGCAAAAGAAAAGTGGTCGCATGAATGATCTGAGAAGCAATTCAAATGTTTTTCTTTTTTGATCATTTTAAAGGATCGGCTAATCAGTTCGTTTAAGCATTATACTGATAAGCAGTTTATTCTCTTCTTCTTTTCTCTCTACATCTCGGAATAGAGAGCTGAGGAAAAGAATCTTTGCCATGCTGGAAACAAATCATTTTTTCAACATTTTTTATCAGTTGGAATTTCTTAAACAGTATTATCAGTAAGTGTTATCCATACAATGTATATTATATATGTAAGAGAGAAAGAGAATGAAAGAGACTGAGGGAGAGAGATGGAGAGAATTTTTGAGATTTTTATTCCATGAATGCTAACTTAAAATACTTGGTGACATAATAACCGTGCTATTGATCAATTTGCTTTCAATTATTGGCGAGAGCAGATAAGGGCTGAAGACGAGAGCGAACAGGTATTGAGGTGAATACACAAGTGGTGATAGAATGAAGGGACTGAAAACGAGTGGTGACAAAGCCATTGGATTCAGTATCAGCGGGTTTAGTATCATCGGTGATAGTATCAGTGGCGTTGCCACCTGAGGTGAAAGTATAAAGGGTGATAAAGACAGCGGTGATAGAATTAGCGGATTGAATATGCCGGGGGAAAGGATGAATGGATGTAGTGCAACGGGTGATAGCACTAGAGGAGAGAAAATGAAAGGACTGAGGATGAAAGGAGCAAGAATTCGAGGTGATAAGATCACTGGGTTGAATATCCAAGGGCTTAGGATGAAGGGTCCGAGAATCGCTGGACTCAAGACTATAGGTGACAAGATTACTGGAGAAAGAAGGACTGGCTGTGACAGAGCTCCCGATGCTAGTATAAATGGTGACAGCAGGAAGGGTGAAAGGGAAATACCGAAGCGCTTTTGTCTTCGGTGTAATTCTTCTTTTTGTAAGCCAAATTTTTCAGATTTTGCTAATTTCTTCAGTTCACTTTCAAGCGATTTCTGTATTCCGTCATTTTGATCGAGCAACTTCGACAGTCTCTTCAGCGCAACTGGATGGTAATACGGTGATCGCTGACCATAAATGAGTCTTAGCTGTCTTTTGCTTAGTACTGCGTAACCAGTAGCATTCATTTCTCCAATCTGTAACATTTTCCACGTATTAAACAATCTGTTTCACTTTGTTGAGGTCGCAGCGTTAGAGCGGCGTCGTAATATGAATACGGATTTAAGTGACGTTAGAAACGAGAAGCACTCAGACAGAACTGAAAGAAGCTTGCAATGTTTTATTTAATAACTGAAATTGATATTATTTAAATTGAATTGCAATATAAAAGTTCGAGAATGCCATAAATGAGCGAATGCAAATGTGTAATTTAACAACATGGGATGAGTTAATTTTAAAAAGTGAAAATTTTCACAAGAATTTATGGAATTTATCTTACCTAGTTTAAATGAAATCTCAATTTTTGCTTATTTAAATTAAAAATTAACTTGTGGTTTGCTTAATGTCTTGTAGAGTTTCTCAAATGTATCGATTTTATCGCTTTCTATTTTGCCGTACAACTCGCTGACGTTTTGTTTCGTGAAATACAGGGGTTGTCCATCGATACCTTTGCCGTGGCGCATATTGTTATTTTCCATTTCAAGTTTTTTCTAAAATCTCGATTTTTTTTTGTAAGATTTAAATGTGTTTCAATCAGTTTTAGTTAATTATGTCTCGATTGAATTCATTTAATTAGGCTCAGATTTCCATCCTGTTAGAATTTTCATGGTGGAAGTTATTGTTCGAAATTGAGTGCTTTTGTAAGTTTTCAGTTAAGGATTTAGTAGGTTTATTCATCCAGTTATGAGTTAGTCATCACAATCTAACTGAATTGACCTAGATGTTTGAATGAGATTTGATCAAATATTATACAAGTAATGCAGAAATGTATTTTTCTCTTTTCATATCGTTTGCTTTTAGCTGAAATTTCAATCTGCAGATGGACGTTAGGAATTTTGATAAAAATGTGAAATATGTAAACAAACATGAATTTGTTGTATAGCTTCAGTAAGTCCAGAAGCTTCGGAGATCAGTTCGAGCAGTGCATTTTGATCTTGTTCATTTATCAATTTGAATGCACCAAGCAATTCTGATATACTCAGTTTGCGCTCCATACTTCCGCCATCATTATGCAGACTTAAAATTGATGGTGAAAGTAAATTCATCTGAAATAATTGTAGAACAAGTTTCAAGTGCCCTAGCATTTTCATATTTTAGACTTGTAAGTATATTTCAAATCAAAATTTGCAAAGAATTTATTATAGCCTTTACAATAAAGCTTCCTGCAACCATTTCTGCGAATGCAGTATTGAAATTCAAATTGGCACACACACTGGTCAGATGGTGATGGTTGACATGAGGCGGAATTAAATCTTCTTCGGGACGAAGATTATCTGCTTGGGTCAGAATTCTCAACTTTCTAGTCAATATATAG
The DNA here is from genome assembly GCF_000002995.4 of Brugia malayi. Classification (NCBI taxonomy): domain Eukaryota; kingdom Metazoa; phylum Nematoda; class Chromadorea; order Rhabditida; family Onchocercidae; genus Brugia; species Brugia malayi. The sequence goes on along the minus strand of NW_025062476.1, from coordinate 14,147,059 downwards.
TCCAAGTAAACATGTAATGAATGGATCAATCGGTGAGTATGAAAAATTAACTCGCAAAAACTTGAAAATATAAAACTAAATTTAACTTTGAATTTGCATTTAGGAATGATAGACATTTTCAAAAAAAAGTGGAAAGAAGTGTAATAGGCAATGAAGAACGTACAGTATTTTGTGTGTCGTCATCTGGCAAAATTGAAAAAAATCTGGGTGATGCTATTCGGATTGTTTTATTATGCAAATTTGAAATGCTTTGATTTGACATTGTGACTGCAAGCAGTGTCGTAGCGTCACGAAGCAGTTTTGAAAGTGATGCAGCTAACTGCATTCGATTGTCTCGTGATATCTTTACCTTTCTCGGATCAATCAATACTTTTTTAAAGTTACTTAAATTGATACCCTGAAAGGGTGAAAGGATTCTTTGGGATTATTGCATTTTCTTTACAACAATTGTGTATGAAGAAAATTTGAAAAACGAACATTATTTTGGGCTTTAATCCCAAACATCTTCAATAATTCCTCTCGTTCCTTCATTTGCTTAACTAAATGTCGTATGTCAGCTAATGTTGCCGACCATCTGAAACATTCTGATTGGTGAGAAGTTTACCAGATATCACCTAGATCATTTCGAGAGAGACTTCAGATACTGTGCAGATATATTTGATTAGGGCAAGTAATTTCGTATAGATTTTGCGATATATTCCAACATTCAATAATAGTTTGAGGATTCAAAAATGAAAGAGTTATCTGAGGTTTGCAGGAAATTTGCAGGCTTACGGTTTAGAAGTTTCTTGGCGCTTCAATTTCTGAAGAGTTTTTTTCAACCCATTTATAATCATTCCAAAAGGTGTCTTTGTATCTTTATCAGTTAGCAATCGATATGAATCTTTGTTAACTCTTTTTATTTTCCATTTCGCTGTTTCTGCAGCTCGTTTATGTCGAAATATGCGGAATTTGCCTATCCAGTAATCGGACTTCGGCATATATTTCCGATTCCGGTCAATTCTGGCATCTGGTTTGCGCAGTGTAATTTTCCAGGTCGGAAGGTATTTTAGCATTTCGTACTTCCGTTTTGCATTTCCAGATTTACGGATTTTGGCTGAAACGAAAGACAAAAAATTCGATATCAAAAGCACCACTGTCACCTCAACTGAATTGAACTATTGTTTTGCAGAGCTCCAAACTTCAGTCTATAAAAGAATTTCTAAGGTGCCATAATTCTAAAATATGCCGATGAACTTTGACCATCCGCCCTACTAATTCTCAAAAAGCCTTCAAGACTTTGTGCAAAGTTAAAAAATGGAAAACTTTGCGTTTTTTCCAGCATCAATAGATCCACAACACATTTTGCATGCTTAGTAATCGAATTTGCTTCCTGAGAACAATAATGAAATTGTTCGCCATTTCGAGTGTTAAATCTTTTCATCCTAGAATTTGCAATGATTTGTGAACTGTTAAAAAGTTTGACATCCTTCAAGTCAGAACTACTGACAGTACAGATTTACTGTGAATGTTTGCAGGATCATCTCCTATTCCCAGTTGCAAATGTCATCGACAGTTATAAATTATCAACAAACATAACCTGATCAGCACCAAGTTTCCAAGAAAGTACTGAAGTGATAAATTAAAACACGGAAAGTTGTAATTCAAATTAACCTTTTGCTGGCAAAAGCTGCCATAAAGCCACTAGCTGCTTGCTGAACCCAATGATTTAACAACTGAAGAGTGGCACTTTTGGAAAGTGGTAGTACAATTTTGTTGCCATCATAGAAGTGTTTTCTGAGCAAACGGCTTGTTTCTTCTTCTTCTTCGAGGTCAATCCTTGGTGACATCGATTTATGAAGCAGCACCAGGAGAAGAATGATGGTGTGGTACATCGGGATACTCCTCCCTGTGTGTTGGTGACAAGTTGAGTACGAAGTAAGTGGAGAGTGACACCTGGATTACTTCAATCTTTCTTTTATAACGTTCATTTAGAAAACTATCATTGCTCAATGATTGAAAATATCAATGACAGAAGAATTGTTACAATAACAGTAACAGTAATTGAAGTGAAATAATTGAAAATGTTCAAGGCATTATCAGAATGAAAAATTATGCGTATATTATTCATTAATCAAATAATTATTTGTACGATTAGCTAATATAAACCAAATTTTTTGTTTAAATTAAAATTTAATACTTTGAGCGATTTTTCACGCTGCGAAAATGGATGTGTATGTAAGGATGAGGAAGAAAAGTGAGTGATTGCTTGAAAGTGGGAAGGGAAATAATGTAAAATGAAGTGGAAAATGAGGTACAAAACAATTGCTTATATTACCTGCAATCTGCACTACAGGTAAGGAAAAAAATGGAACCTTGAATTTAATAGAAGTTCGAGTAGAAACAGTTCAGTGAAATTGGCTCCATCAGTGTCAAACGATGATTATTTGTGCTGAATAAATTAGCTGCCCTTCCTGATTGATTGACCATCATTATTGCATGAAAGGTATGTATTATTGGATATAATTTTTGAATACTCAAAACATAAACAACATAATCAATTTGCATTTTTTGAAGTTTTATTCAGAACAAATGCTTTATTATACGAAAGATTAATATTATAAATATTATGTGGTAAGAAGAAGTTGAATCAGTAGCTCAATATAATAATAATGGAATAATTTTACACACCTTATTCAGTTTGCAAACTTCAAATGAGTCCATTCTTACCATTAATTTTGAATTTGCATATTGAAGAAGGTGGAAAATACGGAGGTGAAACCGATGATGTGCTTACTGTGCGACATCATGAAGAGAAAAATAAAAAAAAATGAACTTAAATGAATAAAGCTTAAGTGCTTTTCGAAAAGCAAAACCCAATTTGTGTGAAGTGAGAGATTTGTCAAAAAAAGAAATTTGAAACGAATAAAGAAAAATTTTTCAGAGAATAATTTCAGAAGTAAATAATTAAACCATTGCAAATGACATTAACGTTTTGCAATTTTAGAAATGAGATAAAATGAAAAATTCTGTAGCGAAATATTCACTTAAAGATAACAAGGTGAATTGTAATTGTAGGTAAGCCAATCGTATAGATCCAGGACTTTTCAGAAATTTATAGAAATTAAATGTCGAATTTATCATAAAATTAAATGATACACATACTTTTATTAATCAGCACATTGCAACACCGCCCTTCCTTACCGGTTTCTTTCCGCAAGGCTAAACAGGGTAATCCTTTACGATGATTTCATTGCCATATTATAGATTTCTCATCATGAGGGGTCACTTTTAGATGGAAATGAAGAAAGTGGCTTGTCATCATTATTTAATTGGTCTTGACAATATTACCAGCACAATGACCAGAACAGGGCATTTTTTGATTCATTTCATAATGTGTGCAACATTTCAACAAGAAATGACCTATCAGATTATTATTCGAGAAAACTGTCTTAAATGCGGTGAAAGCAAAAAAAAAAAAAATGCTCTCGCTGCTTGCTTCATTTGCAGTAAGTAAATAGGATGTGAAAATGATTCATTTTCTGTGACCCGTCAACGAGATCAATTTTTCTAGATCAGCGGCAATACAGTGAAAAGGTAAAAATGATTCAGGATATTAGGGAATTTTGTCGATTTCTCTTCTTGCATAAATGATCACATTTTTCAACTATGATATACTACATTGCAATAAATTTTATGCTTTAAATTTTTACACTTTTTAATTGGCTTTTTAGCAAGTTCGAATTAATATAGAATATTTCAAGACGATAACATTTTATTGTTCGGCACTTCATAACAATTAATCAACACCTGTCATATGCCCGTGATCAGTTGGCAGGAGCATAAATTTGATACATTTTGCATCATATCACCGAGTAACTTTTCGCTAATTCTGTGTGAGTAAATTTCATAGATTCTTTGTGAATCAAATTATTCCACGCATCTATAATATCTTTTTAATTCTTCCATTTTGTCGTCTCAATTATTTCTTATAAAACGATAACAGGAAGAAGTGAAGTCTGCAAAGGAAACGATGTGCGGTCGGTCGATTGTAGTATCACTAACAATGTACAATTTCATTTCTAGTGAATTATTTCTTTTTGAATTTATTTGTTTACTAACTTATGAGTCTCGTCGAGATATATGAGGAGGAGGTCAATGAGGTAAGGAGAAATAAGAAAAACGGAGTATTTTGCGTACATTTAATTAAAATTTACCGCGGCTCAAACGGATAAGACAGAATATTTTCCATTTTTTCCCATCTAATATTTTCTTTATAAAAAATTTTCGAATAATATTTGCGTATTTTTCGATATTCATTCATTCATCTACAATAATAAGCATTTAATAGGAATTTTAATAAGAGATGATATGTTATGATATGACTAATTAAAGAGAGCTTTACGATTTTATTCAGATAATCGGTTCCTCCCTTCTTTCACAATTGATAATCCATTTGTATGCTCAGGGAAGAAAGGTATGGCAGGGCGTTATAATGTAATGAATATTTATTATTTATTACATTAAGAATGTTAGATCTCTCTTGGTCCAATCACTGGGAGACGAAAAAGACCGAGCCGAAAAGTTCCTTCTCGTTGCTTTACTGATTGCAGTCATATCACCAACTATCCTTCTTCCTTCTTTTTTCTGACAAATTATATAAAATTTTCACTTTGGAACATTTACCTAAAGTCTAAGTTGATTCTACTCTCCCACGGGCACCCTCACAACCCGAATTAACTCAGCGGAAGGATCAACTTGAATCTATCGCTTCCCTTACTCCTTACTCTGTAACAGAGTGAGTTACTAACGGACCTGAAGAGTGAATCAGTGAATTAACCAAGACGATCATTGATAATTTATCCAGATCTCCTTCTCCACTCTTCACTTTCTTCTTCAATTGACCATAAGTGTCCTATTGCGCATATTCCCTCCCATCCCTTACCGCCTCGGTTAATTGCTAACACCAATAATTTGCAGATGCAGGGCGTACGATACATCACATTCGTGCAGTGCATCCTTGCTGCTCTGTCATTTTAGTCTCTCTCTCTCTCTCTCTCTCTCTCTCTCTCTCTCTCTGATGTTCACATGAAATCTCGTACATTTCAATTTGACAGTCATTTTTATGTGACAGCTGAAAGAGCGCTTCTTTCAATGTGCTAAATTATTTGTGGCAATCACATTCATTTCATAATTAAAATGATCAAAAGGAAAAGAATTTATTTCATTATCACAGAATACTTTTCAAAATTTATTATCCGTCTATCTACGCTCCAAACATCGTATCACAATCACTCAGCACTATTCCACTTCTGCCGTTCGTTCTATAATGTCATCGAGTTCAGGTTATATTATTATCATTATCGTTATTATTATTATTATTATTGCTAATCATATTATTATATAAGCAAGCTGATTTCAATATTATTGCCATGTCCGAAAAGCAATTGCTGCACTGCTTGCTACTTTTATCTTTAGCTGAAACTGTTTGCTCAATTACTGATGAGGAAGATAAAATTGCATGGCGGTAGAAGAGTAGCAGTAGTGGCGCTATCATTTTCACTACTGCTTTTCTGGTGGTGGTCTGTGTTCGTTTCGATAGCTCAAAATAAGAGCTTCTCAATTAAACCTCTTCCACTCCTACTTCTTTCCCATTATTCTCAAAAGGACTGCTTTTTCATTCCTTCTCATTCAACTGTCCTTTATTTCGATTTCATTTTTGTATTATTATCATCGCATCTTTGACTTTGATTCAATTTCAGACTTTTCTATGCCTTGATGATTTCAAAATAATGGTCACTTCAAATGTCAACTTAATATTCTGCTAGCTTTGCAGTATCAATAATAAGTCGTAGCATAACCTTTGAACTGCGCCTCATATCATTAATTCTGTTATGTATAAATATCCGCTGACTACCTTTGTCTTGCATACCTTTGCGAGCTATTCTAAAAATGATATATACCTCAGATAAGGTCCCGTGTTAAACATTTCTATGTATTTTCTTTGCCTAAACTGAAGAGTCAGAAAAAGTTAAGTTCACAGGTGTAATGAATACATTAACTCTAATTTCAAATCTTTACAAATAGGGTTCGTTAACCTATAAAAGCCGTATGTCTATAAGAACGATACTTCTTGACGGATTCAGGGGCATTCAGTATGAAATTAGCTATTTTATATCTTTTGTATGATCTACAGTCCGGTTGGTTGGCTGCGTGGTTAACCGACGTCTTCAGCGTGATCGAATCGGACAAAGAAATGAAAATACATCGCTGCAACGTAAAAGAAAATGGTGCCAGCTACATTTTCTTTTCGTCAGATAAACTGGACGTTCCCATTCATAAGTTGACCTCATGATTAGGAACCCAATTTCCTTTAAACTTGCCGACAGGTCATTCTAATCGCATTATCTGGCTAAGCCTTGAATTGCAAAATAAATAACATGCTGTCCTTTTCAGCACACACATTCTAACTGTCACCCACCTTGTCGACAAAACCAAATCCTACATTGACCTTCATCCTCCATCCAAAATGTTCCGCCAAACTATAAGATCATAATCCTGACTTCAATGCCATAGTAGAAAGAACTTTGAAGTGTGGGAAGGAGTACTACGCAAGCACTGTGTTAGGAATTGCAGCGACAGTGGGTCTTCCCTTCCAAGGTTCTGTTCAGATCACAAACACAGTCTTCCAGCAGATAGACAGCCTAAAAACAATCCGGTGTGCACCCTGGACCCTTTGGGTCATTGGCCCCCACCGACTACATCTCAGTGCCCAGAGGATGCATTCGCGGTATGTTATTGAAGTATCACTTTGCTCTCTATAGCTGTGTCCTGAAAGAGGGTCTGATTCGAGTTGAATAGTTGTTACTTTGCAGGAAGGAAGGACAAGTTTGACCGACCAATCTTTATTTTATTGAGAGACAAAGATTATTGTTGATCGTAGTTATTGAGCAGTGTTAGAAAGTTTGAGGAAGTAAGTAGTTGTAGGACAGCATGAATGTCACATTGCTAAGCAGAAAACCTAGCCTCAATAAAGCTTGTAATTCCTTAAATAGTAAGCATCAAGACGCGTCATTTACAATACTGTAGAGGAGAGGTCAGCTAAACAAAGTGCTGTTAACCCTGTCAAATTTTAATATAATTTACAGTTTATAGGGAACCGACAAACAACAAAAAGAGTCAACTGTAACAGTAAGGAGCTAGTAATTGTAAACAATTTAATCAACACTTATTCTTTGTTAACAAACAATGCAAATAAGCTCAGCTACAAGAAAGATGAATATCAGATAAATGATCTCTTATGTGACATTAGAACATTTGTCCAAACTCAAACAATGCAATCCTTAGTTCTGTGGATTTAATATAATTTTATTTCTATTATAATTCGGTTTTTTTTCGAGCTAGTAAAAATTCTTGCAAAAATGGACAGAAGCACTTCTACTTCGAAGCCAATGTTTTTCAAAGTTAATAAAAGTAGTACCACAGACAGACATGATATTTGCTTTCAGAGAACTGCAAGAAAAGAGAGCGAATAAAACAAAGAACTCAGGAGTCATCCAGCTGTTAACTGTTATGACATTATCTGCGAGACTAAGTGTCACATATTTGAGAGGTGAAAACAGTCCGATAGTATCATTCTGTAAGAAATTTCGTGATCAAATTTCACTTATTTGAAATTGTAAGAGAGACTGATTGACATCATTGCAGCATGGCAGTTATTTGAGATTTGATAGACGATTTGTTGCCTGTGAATAAATAATAATTAGAAATTCTTCATCAATCCGAATGTTACCTCAATAATTTACTGAAAAATTGGTTTAGGAATTCACGGCAGTAACTAATTTGAGATTTCGATGATTAATACAATTTGGCATTGAATATTGGGTGACTACTACTGAAATAGTGCTACTGAATAATTTATTAGACGAAAAAATAAAATTTTACATCAAAATTCGTTACAACTGAAGTGATGGAAAGCGAACAACAATTGAAAGGTTCTTGGTACTCTTTTTGAATTTTGAAAGTGCAAAACGAACACGAAAGGTTCAGTTTAAAGTGAAATTGCATGTAAGAATTTATTCTGAGTTTCATTTCATCATATGCGAAAGTAATTTCAAATTTCTCATTTATTGCAAGCCAAATGTTACATACTTTTGAGCAGTGTCAGACAATAGCGACCTTCCCTAACTATCGTTTTTAGTCCTAATATTTTGCAGTGTCATCGAAAGAGTGAAACAGTGAATGTTTCTGTTGATGTAACCCCATTTAATCTAAGGTTACCAATTTTACCAAACTTTTCCACTTCAATTGATCTGTTGCAGACAAAGTGAAAGTGTCACACCGTTGTGAAGAGTGAAGATTAAAAGAAGAGTAAATGCTACCAAATATCACCTATATTCTACGCACATATGGCTATTTCGTTGTCGGTACAATGCTTATACTGATCAACATTCCGGCCTTTCTGCTTGTGATAATTCGTAAAGCACTCAGGTCAACCGATTTATCTCAATCACACCTGGATTGCATAACAACAGATGGAAGCATTATTTCGAGTATTTCAGGAAAACTTATGTGGTTATCGCTGTTGTGTTCTTGAATAATGGATTTACCGGAATTAGCGTGATATTACTAGGGATGAAACGATTAATCTATTCCGCTGATGAAAAACTCATTAGTCATCATGAATGTGTGCTGAGCGTTTGTTTTTTTTTTTCTTTTTAAAGGAATTCCGGAAATTACGTCCTTCTATGAAATTTTTACAGTTACAACAATAAGTTACGAAGAATAAAAGAAAGTAAATGTTAAGAATTTTCAGATATCCGTACTTTTTTTCACATCACATTTTCTGAACGGATTAAGTTTGTTAACGAACAGCTTGGAAAGGTTTTGTGTTGTGGCATTCCCAATATATTACTATGCTCACAGCACACGAATAAGTTATTCGTTAATTACCGCACAATATGTGATTACCATCACTGTGGTAACTGCTGCTGTCATTGCAAGTTTAATTGAACCAATTCGGCTTATATCTAAGTTTTGTGTGTAAGTAATAATAAGTAAATTACTTTGAACACTACGAGTAATAAATTCCAAGGAAAAAATTTCAATCACAAGCACCGTAATCAGGCAATTTTCAAGACCTTTTGCTAATTAATATTTTAAAACATTATTACAACTACAATAATAAATTCTAAGGAAAAAATCTACCTTTTGTGGACACTATAAGTAGACAGTTTTCAAAATAGATAACAATTTTTTAATTTCAAAATGTATGCAATATTTCTTGCAGAGTGCAAGAGGTATATTTAACTCATTTTTATGAGGCACTGCTAGTACTGACCTCTGTTGCTTCATTGCTGAGTGTTATTTTTATGGTCGTCGTAGTTGTCGTGCTGAGAAAGTATGCTTTTAAATATTTATTACTAATCATCTAATCAAAGATAACATTTATCAGAATCATTCTAATTTTAAAAATGCCATCAATATCCTAAAACAGGAATGTAATATACGTAACTGCTTATTGTCAGACAATATGGAAAATTGAAAGCAATATGTCATTTGCCAAAAAAAAATAAAATTTTTTAATAAGATTATGAAAATAAAATTATCATAAACGAGCACATAGCGATAGAAAAAAAGAACTAATATACTCTTTTTGTTTAATTATCACTTTTTTACGTCATTTACGGCAGGTGACAATTCATTAACAAAGTCAAACCCAAAATATGAATGAAACTTTAATCATATCATTATCATATCCTTTCAGGAAGTTCGGCGCACAGTTCCTTTCAAGTCACTCGCATAACCGCGACTTATCACATTTCCTGAAAAATCAAAAGCGATACACTCAAACAGCATTGATCTCTTGCTGTTTTACATTTTGTATGTTCTTCCTCCCAGATTTTGTGGTCAGAAAGCTAAATTCTTTCGAAACGGTGATGCTCCGTTGCACTCTAAAACATAAGTTTGATTTATGAATTCAGTACCAAAGTGACCAAATAGCCTTGGGATAGGCTCGGTCGGACTGCTTAAATATTAAATAGTGAGTTTTACAGGTAATATTCCATTAGCTTGCAGTTCTTGTCGTTGTGCCGTCAACGGTGGAATGTATTTACGTGATGGATTCTTCTATAACATCGCAAATCATTGTGATGTGCTGTGTATATTTGCGCCTATTGAATTCCTTCAACTTGGTCGTGTTATTTTTATATCGTCAAAGAGATTTCCGGTACGCCGCAGTTCAGTGTTTCAAACACCTATTCAGTGAACGGAAACAACATGTCCAACCAGCTGTAATTGTTGGTTTTGGTGAATGAATAAATCAGTCATTTTCCTGTTTGAAAGGAACTGCTCCATATTTTTGATCTTTAATATAAATTTGTACTGTTACGTGTTTATTGGTATATCTCCAATAAAGGTTATGTTAGGAAGTTCCGGAAACTAGTTTTCGAGTATCTTGTATGATTCAGCATGCTGCTTAACCAACACTTAGGCGAGGTCACGACATTTTTTTCAATGCTGCGAAATTTGCATTGAAAATTAGATAAGAACTCATCCATTAATTTTTCACTTGAAAGCTTTGATACCGATCACATGAATTAATTCTTATTCATGCAAAACGCCTTTCGAGTTCTTTCAGAGAATAATTTCAGAAGTAAATAATTAAACCATTGCAAATGACATTAACGTTTTGCAATTTTAGAAATGAGATAAAATGAAAAATTCTGTAGCGAAATATTCACTTAAAGATAACAAGGTGAATTGTAATTGTAGGTAAGCCAATCGTATAGATCCAGGACTTTTCAGAAATTTATAGAAATTAAATGTCGAATTTATCATAAAATTAAATGATACACATACTTTTATTAATCAGCACATTGCAACACCGCCCTTCCTTACCGGTTTCTTTCCGCAAGGCTAAACAGGGTAATCCTTTACGATGATTTCATTGCCATATTATAGATTTCTCATCATGAGGGGTCACTTTTAGATGGAAATGAAGAAAGTGGCTTGTCATCATTATTTAATTGGTCTTGACAATATTACCAGCACAATGACCAGAACAGGGCATTTTTTGATTCATTTCATAATGTGTGCAACATTTCAACAAGAAATGACCTATCAGATTATTATTCGAGAAAACTGTCTTAAATGCGGTGAAAGCAAAAAAAAAAAAAAATGCTCTCGCTGCTTGCTTCATTTGCAGTAAGTAAATAGGATGTGAAAATGATTCATTTTCTGTGACCCGTCAACGAGATCAATTTTTCTAGATCAGCGGCAATACAGTGAAAAGGTAAAAATGATTCAGGATATTAGGGAATTTTGTCGATTTCTCTTCTTGCATAAATGATCACATTTTTCAACTATGATATACTACATTGCAATAAATTTTATGCTTTAAATTTTTACACTTTTTAATTGGCTTTTTAGCAAGTTCGAATTAATATAGAATATTTCAAGACGATAACATTTTATTGTTCGGCACTTCATAACAATTAATCAACACCTGTCATATGCCCGTGATCAGTTGGCAGGAGCATAAATTTGATACATTTTGCATCATATCACCGAGTAACTTTTCGCTAATTCTGTGTGAGTAAATTTCATAGATTCTTTGTGAATCAAATTATTCCACGCATCTATAATATCTTTTTAATTCTTCCATTTTGTCGTCTCAATTATTTCTTATAAAACGATAACAGGAAGAAGTGAAGTCTGCAAAGGAAACGATGTGCGGTCGGTCGATTGTAGTATCACTAACAATGTACAATTTCATTTCTAGTGAATTATTTCTTTTTGAATTTATTTGTTTACTAACTTATGAGTCTCGTCGAGATATATGAGGAGGAGGTCAATGAGGTAAGGAGAAATAAGAAAAACGGAGTATTTTGCGTACATTTAATTAAAATTTACCGCGGCTCAAACGGATAAGACAGAATATTTTCCATTTTTTCCCATCTAATATTTTCTTTATAAAAAATTTTCGAATAATATTTGCGTATTTTTCGATATTCATTCATTCATCTACAATAATAAGCATTTAATAGGAATTTTAATAAGAGATGATATGTTATGATATGACTAATTAAAGAGAGCTTTACGATTTTATTCAGATAATCGGTTCCTCCCTTCTTTCACAATTGATAATCCATTTGTATGCTCAGGGAAGAAAGGTATGGCAGGGCGTTATAATGTAATGAATATTTATTATTTATTACATTAAGAATGTTAGATCTCTCTTGGTCCAATCACTGGGAGACGAAAAAGACCGAGCCGAAAAGTTCCTTCTCGTTGCTTTACTGATTGCAGTCATATCACCAACTATCCTTCTTCCTTCTTTTTTCTGACAAATTATATAAAATTTTCACTTTGGAACATTTACCTAAAGTCTAAGTTGATTCTACTCTCCCACGGGCACCCTCACAACCCGAATTAACTCAGCGGAAGGATCAACTTGAATCTATCGCTTCCCTTACTCCTTACTCTGTAACAGAGTGAGTTACTAACGGACCTGAAGAGTGAATCAGTGAATTAACCAAGACGATCATTGATAATTTATTCAGATCTCCTTCTCCACTCTTCACTTTCTTCTTCAATTGACCATAAGTGTCCTATTGCGCATATTCCCTCCCATCCCTTACCGCCTCGGTTAATTGCTAACACCAATAATTTGCAGATGCAGGGCGTACGATACATCACATTCGTGCAGTGCATCCTTGCTGCTCTGTCATTTTAGTCTCTCTCTCTCTCTCTCTGATGTTCACATGAAATCTCGTACATTTCAATTTGACAGTCATTTTTATGTGACAGCTGAAAGGGCGCTTCTTTCAATGTGCTAAATTATTTGTGGCAATCACATTCATTTCATAATTAAAATGATCAAAAGGAAAAGAATTTATTTCATTATCGCAGAATACTTTTCAAAATTTATTATCCGTCTATCTACGCTCCAAACATCGTATCACAATCACTCAGCACTATTCCACTTCTGCCGTTCGTTCTATAATGTCATCGAGTTCAGGTTATATTATTATCATTATCGTTATTATTATTATTATTATTGCTAATCATATTATTATATAAGCAAGCTGATTTCAATATTATTGCCATGTCCGAAAAGCAATTGCTGCACTGCTTGCTACTTTTATCTTTAGCTGAAACTGTTTGCTCAATTACTGATGAGGAAGATAAAATTGCATGGCGGTAGAAGAGTAGCAGTAGTGGCGCTATCATTTTCACTACTGCTTTTCTGGTGGTGGTCTGTGTTCGTTTCGATAGCTCAAAATAAGAGCTTCTCAATTAAACCTCTTCCACTCCTACTTCTTTCCCATTATTCTCAAAAGGACTGCTTTTTCATTCCTTCTCATTCAACTGTCCTTGTTTATTTATATCTTTGTGATTTTCTTCTATTTTACATATTTCAACCTTGCAAAACAATTTAAACCATCGAGGTATCCTACTTCTATTCCTCTTCTCTCATTTTTCCGACTCATTTATCCTTCTCCAAATATTCTATTTCAAGCGCTCACATTTTCACTTCTGTTATCCGCCAAGCTCAAGTGGGTGGCTCAGATGACATTACTTATGCAACATGCGCTGTTGTATTTCTAATTGAAGAAGGCCGCACATAAGCGCCCAACGAGATATGCCTTATGCTGCGCTATGACATTGACTCAAATGCATATGTTTATGGAACTGTTCGAGAAATTTATCGAGAATGTTCGATCTAATTATTGCAGTTGCAATTTTTGCTGAAACTATTACTAATGCTGTATGTTTAATTCACTGAGCCATTAATTAGTCTATGATCTATCGATTATATTTACAACATTCTTGTAAGATTAATGATATTAGCTTAGGTTCTGTTTTTTTTTTTTTTTTTTTTTTTTTTTTAAAAAGAAAGGAAAAGAAATTGGCGTAGTTAGACTATTGCCAATTCGTTTTTTTTGCATCCAAATGTAAAAGTTATGGCCAATGAAATTTATGGCTCATTGGACGTCACCAGAGAAGTGCGCGTCTTTTTCTCAACGTTAAAGGATGAATAATTGTGGAATGATAAAGTGGATAAAAAATAAATTCACCATAGCAACAAAACAGAAATGATAATTTATTCGTTCCGTATCATATTTTCGATTTGTCACCAGTTTGCATCTCACTAAACAAGGCACTTTCAAATTTTACGAGAAGACATTCCACAAGAATATGACTGCTTCTGATGTAAAATGATGATTGAATATGGAGTGCTTAGTCGAAGGATTCCTTCCTCTTCAATTCAAGCAAAATACGAGTCGAATTTTAAAGGCATTGAAGTTAACTTTGCATACTTCTTTCAGCTCCATTTCCTTCTCATTTTGGAGCACTGATGATGATAGTGTTTTTTTTTTTTTTTTTTTTTTTTTATTCTTTTCTTATTAAGTTAATTTGAAGAGGAATAATATTTCTGTTAAGTGTATTTTTTATTTAGCATCCATTGTTGAAAAGTGCAAGTATACTTTGCTTGTTAGTTGTTCCATTTAATGTAAAATGAAATAAATGATTCTAATTTCATTCTGTCCAGATCGATTAAATTAAAATAAACTGAGCTTAATCAAATTAGCAATTGATTATGCCACTCGAAATGAAATGAAGTGAATTAGATCATACAGTTTAAATTTTCAAATTGCTTTTTTTTTTTAAATGCTGCTTGTTGATGAAAGAATATTTAGTCTAATTTAAAAAATCGAATCTTATTTCTTCAAAGCCTCCTTCATCAATTACAATCAGTCTCCACTTGGCCAGTAAGCGTAGATTTCAACTTCAGTTCCATTCTTTTTTTGCCTTTTATATTTGTCTTTTTTTAGTAGTGGAAATATCATTTTTGATCAGATTAATTAAAGACAATTCATTTTATGTATTCAATCAAATTATTAATATTTATAAAGTATTGCTGAACAGCATCGATCAGATATGATCTGATCATTCTAGAATTCAATTCTTCGAGCAATATTTCAATACTGTGCTTTATGCGAATAAGAATAAAGAAATTAAAAGATGGAAAATCAGTAAAACTGGTTAATGAGCAATGAGTATGAGTTTGAGTTTCTTCCAGATGCTTAATAAATGTTAAGTTTTGATTTCTTTTTTTTGAAACAATAAAAATCGAAATTTGCACATTATTTTGCATTTCTACTGCACAATAATGAATGGGAACTATTGATTGAGGAATATATATGTTTTTTCTTTTAAGTGAAAAGGATGAAATGTGGTAGTAAGTATCAGTGGTGTTGTTTCCACATATGACAATTTATCTTGGGCTTTAGCTTTCGCTCTCAGTTCTTTTTTGGCCATTATTATAACCCTTAAATTGTGTGTTTGGCTCTTTTTAAGGCATTACTTCTTTTTGCTATTCATCCGATGAATTCAAAATATGCCTTTGCTTTCCTAGCAATCCTTTTTCTGTCTTTAGTCTTTCATAAGATCTAATTTGTTGCAATGATAATTATCATTGTGATTTTATAGGCATAAAGAATTGGCTACAAATTCAAACAAATTACTATATGTTAGCAAAGAAAATGTCATTGATAGAGTGACAATAGCTGGAATAAGCAACCTATTTCGGTGGAGAATATCTATTTTTAAAATAATAGGGGAGAATGTGGAATTAGTTTACTAATCTATTATTATTTGGGTGTGTGAATGGATGCTTTGTGAATGGATGGAACTTTATAAGGAGGCACTTTAAAATATCGAAGTGTTTTTACATGAATTAAATAGAAAAGTAAACAAAAGGTTTTGCCATTGTTGATCTGTTCATCCATTTTATCATCGCTTTGAGCCTAAAATGTTGCAAATACTTACTATGTTAGGTAAATTAATGTAGCTTCTTTATCTTAGTAGTATAATTAGGAAGAGAGAGGGAGAGAGAGAGGGAAAGCTGTGATGAGATAAATAATGTGATAAATGTATGCATTGGAACTATTGAACTATTTCAATTTGTGTCTTATATTTGAAAAATGTTTTAAAGGAGGAAAGGAAAAGAAGCAATTTGATGAAGACAATACAGCAGATGTCTTTCGTTTCTTTTATGGAAAAGAAATTGAAATGGAAATTGCTATTATCGCCATTAGTCTGTCAATTGTCTTCAAATATTATTCTTCACTGTCATCACTGTCATCATCATCATCATCATCACCATTTGTTTTATAAATCGTTAATAATAATGTTTTCCTGGATGATGATGACATGTCTCTTATCCACCAATATAGACGAAGTGTCTACGGAATCGATGGATTCATGAGGCAATATGGCTCATATCTGCAGGAGGGCTATCGTCTCCATCTTTCGTCGTTTTGTTCAATTTGTACGATAGAAAGATAAATTGATTATCACTTTTTACACCTTATTCAGCTCTTTTTCTCCTCTTTTCATTCATTAGTTTGTCAAATTTCAAGCTTATAATCCTTAGTTCTGACCAAAAAATATACTTATATTAGTAAAGATAAGAGACAAAATTAGTGTTGAAATTGTTTAATTTAAATTTCAGGAAAAAATCATTCATTTTCCAATTTATTTAATTTGAAATGTAAAGCATCAAACACTTTTTCCATACTTAAATTGTCCGTTTTGATTTCTTTCATAATTTATTATCTTTTTTTTTTCATAATATTTATTACTTTCATAATTTTTTACTATTGTCCTGGCAGAAGAACACAGTGATCTCTTGCAGGTTAAATAGAAGATTAGCTCACATAGAAGAATACAAAATTTATTTAGGATATATATTTTAATCGTTTTCTCTTTCCTCTCTTTGCTCCAACAATTCTTCATGTGTCAAATTTCCATCACATAGGCATGGCTGTGAGCTAGTTTTACCTGTCCTCTACGATCTCTTGGCTAATTATTATAATTAGGCTTTATAAAAAATAGAAGCAGAACGACATATGAGGTATTTAAATATAAATTAAATTACATTAAAGTAAAATAGAGATATTATTCTTATTGTGTCCACTGTTTTCTCCTGTTTTAGCGCCTTGATCTTCCGATCAGTCAATATTAGTTAATTATAGGAGAAGAAAAGGAAAAGAATTATATTTTCTTGCTAGGATAAAATAATATTAAGCTGCGTAACAAAGCCCTTTGAAAAGGATAACCTAAAATAGAAAAATGTATAGCATCACAGAGGTAAATAAACTTGAGAATCGGAGTTTTTCTTACTCAAATTAAATGAGATTTTAATCGTTTCTTTAAGAATTCCGACACTAATTTCATGTTTTATCTTTGCTAGTGGCCCATACGACTGTGTCACATCCTCATTCATATCACTACTGATTAGATTAATATTCAAAGATAAAAAGAATAAGCACTCATTGTTTATTCTTCCCACACACCTAATTATTATGCATTTCAACTCACTAATACTGCATCCTTTATTTCATCTTTTTCCTTTATTGCAGTGATTTTCAAAAGTTTATTTGCAATGCATTTTTTCCTTTTTCTTTTTCTCTGAGCATTTAACAAAAGTTTTTTTGCACGATTTTTTAGAAAATTTGACTGTAATTTGACTCTTTCATTTGATTATGTATGTATTATAACGTACAAATTGTGTGAACCAAAATTTTCCTTCGCACGAAATTGAATTTTTTCTATCTTTTTTCTCATTTTCAATGTTATTTGATACGAAGAGTTCCTTCCGTAAATAACACTGAATTTTCCATTGAATTCGACTTCGGTCAGATCAACGCGTCCGAATAATATTATTAGGTTTTTCTAGGCCTCGATGAGACCAAAATAGCGGTTCGTCACCTTAGTATCTATTAAAATTGTAGTATCAGTAATGTGATATGACCTTTGCACTGCACCTCTTCAAATAGTGAATCACATGCATATGTGTTTAATATTCACAATTTCCATCCAAAAACTTTAATTTTTTAACTCCGTCTTTATTCGTGCAATTAATTATTCATTTTTTTTTTTTTTTGTTTATAGTGCTTGAATTTCATGCGATAAAGTAAGCAATTGAGATAATTTCAAAGAGTGAAATTACAAGAATTTTTTGTAGAATAATCAATGATTATCTTATTGGCAATTTGGGTGACAGTAACGACTAATAATTGATATCTTTGGGACAAATGACAGAATGGATAGTTGTAATTTGATAGTTGTAATGATATTTCTATGTTTGCGAAAAAAAAGGAAAGAGATAGGAATACGAGTCTTTTTGCATTTATGCATAGACATTCTATCATTTTCATATTTCCCTTCCTATCTTCAATACATTAAACCTTGAACTTCATTTTCTCTTCCCGCTTTCTCCCTCTTTTATCCGTACCTCTTTCTCCAGATATTTTTTAAATGATCATTTAAGTCTTTGAGATCTTTTCTCTTTTTTGCTTTTCTTTTAAGCCATTGCTTATTACTCAGTTATTGGATCTTCATCCTAGCAATATTTTCAAAATGAAATTAATATCCCAAAATTTTCATTTGTTGTCACTATTATTATTATTGTTATTACCACTACTATTAATTAATTGGAAAAATTTTAGACAAAATCAGTTCAATCTAACATTTCTTTTTTCTTTATTACCATTAATATTATATATTTAATCAAGATTAAGATTGTGTGACGTTGTGTGACAGTTTTAACGTAAGTATAATTACGTAACAGCTGGTTTTACTGCATATCAAAGTTTAATTGACCTCGTATACGGTAGCATTTTGTTTCATTTCCTTCTGCAATAACATTTCCATTTTCAGCTTTGATATTCATCACTGTAAGTCTGTCCGGGGTTGGATAATTGCATCCAAAACTCAACTAAAGAAGGTTACCCATGTAACTTATAACTCTATCACAGTTACATGACGTCACGAAACTTCCCAACTTACTTGTACTAATACATTTAGTTCTATCTTACTTTCAACTTACCTCACATTACTTTGTCGCTAACATTTGAGTTTCATCGTGAATCGTGCAGATAACTCTGACTGCTAACTTTTCAGTGTGGATGAGGTGGTACTGTGGAGCAATACTGCTGGTACAGTATCAGTGACAGTAACCCTCCACCATTAAATTGCATACTGTAGCGGAAGTGGAAGTGGAAGCCACATGCATCATTCACGTTAAATGTCCCATGTTCCGCTTGTTTCATCATACTATAATATTCCGGTCGATGGATATTACGTGAGTCGAAGACGTCGTCCGCCGTCTAACTGTTACCGTCTGCTATGCTGTTGTCTACGAGATGTTAGCTTTACTTTATAAAAAAGAGTAAACATTGAATTTGATTATAATAATTTGTTGAAAAATGAGAACAGTCGAATATATTATTCTATAAGCACAATGTTTGATGATGGAAATTTGAAAAAAAAAAAAAAAAAACAATCGTTTAATTTAAGTAAGTAATAGTTAATTTTCAAATTCGTTAATCAAAAACAGAGACACTCTGCCTGGCTTACAATTAACAAGTCTTCTTGAAATCTGTTCCCGAGAGATCATGGTGAAATAAAAGAGCACAACTTTACATTTCAAAAAACTTTTCATGCTCTAACTGGGCTTCCCCTATTCCTCCTTGTCTCTCTCTCCTCCAATAGTCATCCCCATAAAGATGTTAATAGGAAAATAGATTTCTAAGTTGCTGACTGTTTGTAACTGTGTATGTATGTATGTACATGTATATGTGTATGTATGTATGTGTGTGTGTGTATGTATGTGTATGTATTTATTTGGCTAGATGTGCATTACTGGTAAGCAAACTGTCCTTCACATCTGGCCATTTTCGTGAGGCGTTGCATTTTTCAACGTAATCAATAAGTATGAGAGTGGGGGAAGCCTAGTGTGAATGAAATAAGGTTGTAAATATAGTGGACGTCAGAGAGTTCAGTTTTGTTCCCAGCGTTGTGTCACACTCGAAGCATCTGTCATGGTGACAGCTAGACATCGGTGAGGGTAGCTGGAGGACAGAGGGAGGTGAGGGACGGTGGCCAAGAGTTAGGCCAGCCAAGTCGACACCACCGCTACCTTACTGCATCCATGTCCACTGTCCTCTCCCGCTGCGATTTTCATGGATGAGGGAAGAAGCTAAATCTCGCCACAGCGTTAGCTCACTGAAGTGTGTCGCAGCTTGCATAATGTATGTCTCTGTGTGTGTGTGTGTGTGTGTGTCTGTGTGTGTGTGCACTACTACCCGATGTTGTTATGAACATCGGTGATATGTAAATCCGTCGTATTTTGTGTTTCTTCTCCTTCTGATCTTTGACATCAGTGTCACCAGCGGTTAAAAGCATTCAAAGATGAGTAGTAAGTAGTTGAAATAACATTGAATTTCATAACTGAATTTGAAATACTCATCTCTACTTTCATATATGGCTAATATTATTATTATTACTTGCAAATATTGCGATTCATATGGATAGTATTACAGTTATCAATCCTAATAACAAATATCATATCATTTGTTATTAACATTTACAGGAAGAGACATTTACGCTTATTTTATATTTAGAAACGGATTAATTCTATGCCCTACAATCCGTCTCAACAACAACAACAACAGCAGCAACAGCAGCAGCAATCTATCGATCAACAACCAGGTCTTGTTTCTTTCTTAAATTTTTGAATGTTCTTAGTTTGTCATTGAATTTTGCTCAAAAACTTTACCAATAAATTACTTTACTATAATACTACTTGATTTACTTATTTAAATAATTCATTCATGGGAAATTTGATAAGGTAATTATGCTCGCTCCATTGATAGCAACAATTAATGTGGCTTTGATCTCACAATATGAATGATGCATATTCTCCGTTGATCTAATAGCTGTGCTGCTGAAGTGATTTGATTTGAAAACTGACCTGCAAACCATGCTAAACAGATTGAATGCAGTAGTTCGCCTTCAACCTGAAGCCACCGATAGCCATAAATGTCGCAGCAGTCTGGCTGATGCGACATTTAATTACACATTCTCTCTGCTTTATTTCATTACCTTTTCTTATCTAATTTCCCATTCAATCCATCACTTTCTTTATCTTATTTGTTATCATTCATCTAATTTATTAATTCATTTATTTATCTCCACCTTATCATATCAAGAGACACTTTGAATGATTAAATTAACGTAGTAGAACCATCTTCAATTTCACATTTTCATCTCATCTTTATTGATGGACCATCGATAACTTATTTTCTCTTTTCTTCGTTCTTTTCTTTCTACTGATCATCTCATTACTTTTCTTCATTTATATTACACACACATTTCACTCCAAAATATACCATACACTTATAATCCAACTAAAGATCTAATCAGAATCACAACATTCGATGTCAGAAAAATCTCTCACATATTTCGGCTTAAAGCTACATCTAACGATGCATTGTATTCACAGTTTATGGTTTATTCTGTAAATAAGAAAGTTAAAACTTATGAAATAATTTCAAAGATTGAATTTTAGCTTTGCTTCGTTCGTATAATTTGGAAGTAAAAGGATTCAAATTTTAGAATCAATTTGCAACTTTGATTAAATTAATTCTGTATGCAACATATTTGTCATGTAGTGATAGTACACTGATAGATACTGATAAATACACTGATAAATAATTTGACTCATTCCTATTTCAAGTATACAAGAAAACAGCGAATGTTTGAGCCTTATTTTTTCATTTTCTTCTCACTGAAATGTTCATTGGATTGAAATAGATAATTCCGCTTATAATAAGGAAATAATATTGATTATTGCTAACAATCTAACTGCTTCCAACTAAAGATGACAACTGGGAAGAGAAAGGGTAAAGAAGAAAATTTGCATATTCCACTTCTTTATTATGATTCTGATTATACCATTATTATTTATGCTACTATTGTTATTATTAATTAATTATTACTAATTTGTCATTAATATTATTATTATTATTAATTACAGTTTTTGTTATCATCATTGCAATTATTATTTTTACCATCGATTATTAGCTATTATTATTATTATTTTCATTAAGCAATTATTGGGATGTTAATTCATAAACTTTTTTAATTTTCATAAGCTTCTTAATTATGTGAATGTATCAACAAGTTTTACTCCTTTTAATTGCTGATAAGTTTTGTTAAAAACTTTTTTTTTTTATTGAGTAATTTCGACTTTTATTTCTATCTGAAGAAAGTTGAAAATTAAAAATTGAAGAGAATGAAGTGAAAATATGCTACAACTTTGGCAGAAAAAGGATAACTAACAATCCCCCGGGAGCTCTTTTCATCTTATATATTATTCATACCGATTGATTAGTTGTATCATCTGTTCTGCTGACTATCTTCTCATTTCACATTTTTAAAATTAATTCGAAAAAAAAAATCGCCTCGATTAAAAAATAGAACTGATTAAAATTTTCTTCCTTCTTAGAGAAACTTACAAACAAAGGTTATTAAATAATTTTCTCACAGTGTTTTTAATCACAACAAATATTGAAAGTGATAATTGTTTGACAATTTTAGTGATAATGTTAATCTCTTTAGTAATGTTCGGAATGTTTTTTAATTAGATAAAATTAGAGAATATGATGATTTAATTTTTTTGCTAATAATAGAAATTCCAACATTAATTTGGCTTTTTGTGAGCTTTTCAATGAAGGAAACATAACCCTTTGTTTAGCTACAGTCTTCTTCCTCCCTTATCATTGAACTATGGTAATTTCAGGATGTTCATTACCAGAGGAGGTTGTCCGAAAAATTCATCAGGTAGATCAACAAAGTTCCACACTTACTGCATCCGGTATTACTGGCTTTTCGGCCCGTATCCTTGACAAGTCAGTGAAGTTTCACTCGTAGTAAATGATTTTAATGCTGTTTACTAATTACTAAATAGTTAATAGTTCATTTCATATGTAAACAACAGGAATAATAGAATAATAGTGTTATTTCTTTTGATATGCTTATTCGTCCGTAAGTGTGGAGTTCTCTTATCAAAGGTGACATTAAAGGATAACCATAATTTCTTTAAATCCATGTTTACCTTCAATATTATCATTCAGTCTTTCATGTGGACCAAATGTTATTCTTGATGACATAAAGTAATGAATATTATTTAGACCAATTTTTTCTATTTAATAATTTTTTCAGTAAAAAAAGAAAACATTTAGGTCAGAATATCGAATGGAAAAACGAGGGGCTACTGGTACTGGTGATATCATTGTTGTCCAGTTGGTAGAAATTATTAAGAAACCAGGGCAAAGTCTTGGCTTATATCTTCGGGAGGGTAACGGTACTGACAGGTATCAACTTAATATCATAATAATTTGCTGCTATTGTCAAAAATTGCTAATTTACTCTTACAGATATAGCGAGCAGCTAAGTAAATTGTTAAACGTAGTGCTATCTTGTATTGTTTGTAAGAATTATTGATTATCAGAAAAATAACGCATCGAATTTTAAATTTGCGAAATATTTTCATATTAGTATAATTAAGATGACGTGTGACGTATCTGCAACCTTTACTTTACTATTTCTTGTTTGCTTAAGCCACTCTTCATTTCCCATAGATTACAGAAAAAAGAAACCGATTTCAGGTCATCAGGTGTGTTTGCATCTCGCTTCGGAGAGAATTCAGAGTTGGAAAAATACGGCGATATTATTCGGCCCGGTGATGAAATATTATCGGTTAATAACGTAGACGTATCCGCCATGAGTATCGATGATGTAGTATTGGTACTTTCGATTCCACGTCGTCTTCTACTTAGGATACGCTTTATTAAAAACAAAAGGTACATCTCGTCTTTCTCGTAATCTAAATTAAAATTGCTGTGTCGTCGGTGCATATGACCTCTGTTATTCTTACCCAACAGAAGTCTCATTTTTTAAAATTTTTGAAATTTCGATGCCCACTCATTCTGTGACACACTTGACAGTGCTGACAGAGCAGTCAGTCGTAACATGTTCACGACTAATTAAAAATTGCTCATTTAGGATCTATACTTAACTTAAAAGTAAGCTAATCCTCTTACAACAACTACGTAACAGTAGGTAATTTCAGGGAGAGGTTGACACAGTCACAATCAATGGTAGCACGACCTGTAGTCGTTTTTCAGAGGAGTGATCAGGAGCAACACGACGACACACCTTCGTCTACCTTGCTGAATCATCCAACCTCAACTGCCAATACATGGCTTGGAAAGAAAGCTCGTCAACAACAGGTACTTTGCATAGCTAATTACTATAATCTGAGTTATTGTCTGAATAAAATTATTTTGCATTCCTTGATGACTCATTTTGGATCTCTAAATTTGCACCTGTAATAAAAGCATGAGTATTTATATTTATGAACAGACCAGCACATTACTATTTATTCTTGATCTAATTTAAATAAATATTGATTTGCAAAAAATGAATCTTTGAATTCTGCATTCATCTGCCCATCTGATCAGAAGGACATGAATACATGCATCTAATTTGCATATTGTGATAGCGATAGTATTGTTGTGCTGTTTGCATGACTAGGTTAATGATAATTGTGAAGAATTACTTAAACTTTTCCTTCTCTTTGAAAAGAAAAAGATCATTCAAGAAAAAGGAGCACGTTTTCTTTTCGTTGTGTCACCACTGTCACCACTATAAATCGCTAATTACTATCAGCAATTCATGAAGTCTCTGCTAAAAGCAGTAAGGACAAGAACAGTCCAATAATTTATTTTATCTGACTTCTAAAGCCTTCAGTTATCTTATGTTAAACTTCCCTCTTTTGATTTTCTTCCAGTCTGTGACACTGTTTTATTCGTTCCTTTGGTTGTCACCTGTCACCTTTAATAATTAATTAATTTTTATGAGAGTTAATTTTTCAATTTTAATAAATTCATTGAATCCTTACCATTATGCATTGTGATTCAAAATTTGTGCTAAAATTAAAACTTTATGTGTCATTTTGTATTCTTATCACAGTTTCTCTATAACTCTTTCTTGTTCAATTTGAATACTCCTTAAAGTACAGTGGCACAGTCGGTAGTGCACCTCTGCTCTATTGTCTTCTGATCCATATGATTTCATTTTCGGTAGTGCACCTCACTTTTGCTTAATAAGTTTACGATTTCAGTTGTAAGATGTCTGACTAAACTGAGATTTATAATATAATTTCTTCCTTTCTCTTAATTTTTTAATTTCGATTTTTCGATCACTTTATTGTGGATGTTTTAATTAAAGCGCTCAAATTACTTCATCTTAGATCATTACTGACAATTCTGAAAAGTGCCACATTGGATTTTCCACGCGAAATCCATAATGAAAGATTAATTTTATAAGGATAGAGGGAATAAGCAGCGTGGAAAAATGAAAATCTGTAAATTGGAATTCACCAAAATCCGTAAATGCAGGACACAAAATATTATTACTTAAATACTAGATTATGCTTCACTGAAGTGTACTCAAAGAAATAGAAAAGTGATTGATGAAAATAAGTGTAGTGACATTATTTAAATATGTGCAGCTGATGATGACAAGTGATAAGTGATACTGTACACATGCCATATCTAAGGTATGGTAGTTATTAACAGTAATAAAAGGTCAGGAAGTGATAAGTTTTGTTATCAGTTAGCTGATTAATATATGAAAAATTCAGGAAATGGTTAAACGATGCTCACAGCCATCCTCCGCATCATCATCTTCAGCAACAGCAACTGGTGTATCTTCTATGGTGACAATGAGTCCACGACAACATTTCATCAGTCATCCGTCTCGTCTTTTGAACAGTCAAGCGGAAAAACTGGAAGAGACCGTTTCACGAACCGGTCGAGTGCCACCTCCCAAATTATTGCCTTCTTCAGTACGTCGTGCTGACAGCTTCACTACCACTGCTCAATTACCCACCCAGGTATCAACTAGGATTTCATCTTGATATCATGTATATTATACTGATTCATAAGTGACTCATTTGATATCTCTTCAAGAAAAGTTCCGAAAATATTTCTAGTCTTTCAGTTCCTTTTTGACCATCTATCGGTCACTTTGCTAATTTAAATCAAATATTACTTTCCAGATGCTACCTTCGTATACTTATTCAATGCCTCGATCGTTGACCCAACGACCCGTGCCTCCCTTGTCACCTTTCCCTGGGCCATCAACTGTACCTGACTACCTCCCGGCATCATCTAGCTACGGTGCTTTCCCGGGAAGTCTTGGTTTTTCACAATTCCACGTGCCACCCGGTGCATCTCGTCCACTGCCTATCAACCAACGTTCGCTCAGTGATGTAGCTGGTTATGCTATGCATCATTCTCTTTGTTCTCCCTCAGGAGTTACGGATCCGAGGTATATGTTTCGTGGTCAGTCAGCTTGGCATCCAGTTGACCCATCAAGTAGAAGTAACTCATTACCTCGTCGACGTACTGCATCAGGTACCGCACCGCGGACGGTGAAGTGGCGGAACGATGTCATTGATGGCGCAAGTTTGTCTATACTTATTTTTAACATTTCTGTATTTGATTGTAACAGTTTTCTTGAATGTCCATTGTTTAGTTCACATTGTAAACAACAAGTAAACAACAAAAATACCTCATACCACACTCACATCTTCATTTCTTCCCCTTTCGCCTTCTTTTCTCGAAACTCTGAGTTGTGTTTTCTCCTTCCTCCGAGACCGCATACATCCTAGTTGGTACCGTATTTCGAAAAGCTCTCAGAAATTCTTTGTCTAGCACTTGAATTTCACATATTGAAGTTATTGTCTCTGCTATAAAATTTTCCTCCAAGATTCTTTCTCTTCTTTCTTTTTAAATATTATTTTACAACGCACTCATTCTATTTCAATTTCCAGCTTTAAAACTATTTTCTTAAGAGGTGGATTACTATTATTTAAGATTTAATTAATAAGTAAATATTCACTAAGTGTCCATATTTAATTTCGACCATTCTTATCATATATTGCTTTTATTGATTCTTATTATATTTGCCATTACGCACATACTTCAGAGATTCTCATTTCTTAATTTTCTTAATGCTTTGGAATTTCCTTTATCACAGAAATTTGGATTTTTTTGTCTAATCTATTTTATGCTATCTAATATCCAAAATTTCGTTCAACTTGAAAGTGTTTCACATTGTTGTTATGCAAGTAATCGTTGTAAATATGGAATAATAAATTTACGAGTTAAATTGAATAATAACTAATTTAAATTCAGCGTAGACAATTTATTTCTATTCAATTTTAATTGACTTTATTGAATTCTAAACTGTTCTTGTCATTGTTAGTTTTATTAAATTTTCTAAAGCGAATCAAGTAAATTTGTATTTACTGTCATTCAAATTAAAGGAAAAGAAATCAACAAAATACTGATACCTTATCATATTTTGTGCTGATTTCTGTCTACTTTTTGAGCAGAGAATATTTTCCATTCGGCTCACTGTTTGATTCGAAGTTTTATCTTACTTCGATTTTCCTAGGACATTAGTTTTCGACAAGAATCTCATCGATTTTCTTTTCTATTTCACTTCGAATGCTTCAATTTCTTCTTTTAAATTCATCCCTGAGATCTTACAATTCGCAGATTTTCGGATCCGAAAAGTCTGATTTTTATGGTATTGCCAAATCTTACATTATAAAACAAATTAAGATGCTTGACATAACTGAAAAAGATATAATTGAGAAGGAAATAATCTGAAAAACAAACTATCCTTCAAATTTATCAGCACAGAGCTGCTGTACTTGATTGGTTACTTGAATTGAAGCTTATCTCACTTTAGCACTTCTAAAACTTTAACGAATCTTTCAATCAACTCAAACTTCATTAAGCTAACCTTAGTCGGTCTCTAAAGATGAATCTTAACTTCAAAAAATCCAAAACCAACATATATATTAAACTGCTTTCAATCGTTCCATCTTCACTGATCTCATGTCATTTCATTTTCCTGTCTAATTCAGATGCTCGAGTGCGACTTGGTAGTAGCAATGTTAGTGGACAATATGGTCGAACTATTGATGATATATTTTCGGCGCAAGAATACCGCAATTGGGCATCTATCGATACGGGGATTAGACCGCAGGAGAGACAATCAAGGTGGTCACATACCTATGGTGAAAAACCTGGTGCTTCAATTCGGAGCTCTTCTCTTCCTTCCAGGGCCATGTTAACTGCTGTTAGTTGTACTAAATTAGCTTCCCATTTCAATTCAGGAAATTCAATTTCTAAAATATTGTCTCATTGAAGTTCTAATGTAAAGTAGGCATTACCATAAAGTATAAGTTTAGTATTTAAAAAGAAGGAAAAAAGTAAGCTTTTGACATCAGTGGTATTTGATTATTTGTTGATGAGATTTTCACCTTTTCAGGCAAATAGATTCTCGCTTGGTCATGAACGAGGTGACTTGCTAGATAGGTTGCATGTGTCACCACTGATGAATAGAAGAGTACCACTAAGAGTAGCTGGACCAGGTTTCGATGTTGACACTCCGTTAGACGTTACTTCACTTACTGGAATTCTTGTTGTACAGGTATTTATTTCAAATCATATTATTACTGAAATAATTATATCATTCCATTATTAATTATCACTTTTTGATCTTATCATTTACTTATTAATTAGCATCCACTGATCATTGTTTAATTGTCTTTCTGTTATTTATTACTTTCAGCAGCCGATTTCAAGCAATCTTTGCTTCTTTTACCACTATTTACCCATCATTTATTTATCTTTGCTTGTCTATTTCATAACATGTAATTAATATCGTTTCCCATTTCTAAATATTTCATTTCATTTCATTTAGATTATCGAAGGACGAGGATTAAGAATGCCAGAAAAGCAAAAAGCATTCACTGAAGAGATGTACTGTGTGTTGGAGGTAAACGAAACACACCGTGCAAGAACAGGTGTTTCCACAGCTGAGCAGAAGTTTCGATGGCGTGAAACGTTTGAAATTGATGTGCAACACGCTACTCATACTAATTTCTTCGTATACTCTTGGCATCCGCAATATAGGTATGTTTTGTCAAATTTAGTCTAAAAAAGTCTGATTCAGGATAAAGACAAAAAGAAAAAGAGTGTTAGTACTCTTGAAAGATACCTAAGTTAATGACTTAGATAAGTTAATTACTTAGACATTCAGGCATAAATTGTGCCATAAGGGGTCGCTGAAGCTACTGGAAGCATTTGTAGTGGATCGTTTGAATGGAAATAGGATGTTTGCACTGAATTTGGAGCCTAAAGGTCAGCTAATTGTCAAAATTGCGTTTCATAGTGTTGCTGCAGCATTCCGAAGGATCGTTAATTGCAGGTTTATGTTCTTTTCTTACTTATTAGCTTATGACTATTTCAATTGAAATTAATAAAAAAAATTAAAAACTTATGGCAATGACCTCTTTGTATATTAAAAATACTTGTTCGGCACACTTTTTTTATGTGCTGAAAATATTCCTGCAGGTATGATGGATTATTTGGAATACCCTTGCAACGACTGGTTGCAAGGGAAGGACGAGAGACACCCCTGATACTTTCCCGCCTTCTGCAGGAAATTGAACATCGTGGTATCGATTACTCCGGTCTTTATATACGTATGTTTGGATTTCTCTAACAAATAATCCTAAATTTCAAAGTCCAGAAATTCACGAAGAATATATAATATAGGTCGCTGCATAATGTCAAAGTTTTTCAAAACTGAAATTCGCTACTTATATTTATTTGTAGTTAAGATGTTACAGTATGTGGCTCATTGGAGAAGAAGCGTATGTTACGTGAAGAGTTGGAATTAAACGTGGAACGAGCACGATTGAATGTGGAAGCAGTTCCAGATACTAATGTATTGGCATGTTTGGTAAAGGATTTTTTGCGTGAATTACCAGAACCCCTGATATCCACTTCAATTTACAACATGATTGTAGAAGCATTCTCCGTTGCACTGCCCAACGATCCACGGGGAAATCGCCGTTTGCTGCTTAGAGTTATCGACTGCTTACCTGTACCAAATAAGGTAATATTTCGAATTTGTCTTTTATTAACCTTGAATATGCAGTTGTGCACTTGTCAATCGGTTAATTAGTGCTAATTCTAAAAGTAGCAATTATTCTTATCATTATTTTTTTCACAGAATACACTGATACAAATAATGGATCATCTAAAATTAGTGATGAGTTCGGAGCAACACAACGGTATTACCGCCGCACGTTTGACGGGTATATTCGGTTGTTTGCTTTTTTGTTCCTGTAATGCACCAACGGAGAGTGGTAGTACTCAGGGTGGCAGCAGTATTTATCCACCAAAGATGGTCGTCAATCCGTTGGACACGGATCAGGCAGCTCGAACACTTCGCTTGCTGGTCGACATATGGCCAAGCCGAATTAGTAAGTCTGACTAATCATTTCTTCTCTCCTTTATGCTATCATTTTTTCAGTATTTGTTGTAAATTTAATTATTCAGTTCATGTATTTATTCATGGTTTCATTAGTTTGTTCGATTTCTTTTAAATTAAACTTTAACTTTTGAATTAAAAGTATAAAATTTTTTATTTGTTTCTGGAAATAAAGATTGTAATTCTTTGAAGAAATGAAAGTATGTTTTTAATATCATTATTATTTACTGCAGTACTTGTTTGTTTGATACCGTTTTGTATGTTTCTTCTTATTTATGTTTATGATTATCATTAATGCTGTCCTTTTTTCTCCTAAAATTTACAGATGGCAGCGACAGTAGCAGTTCCGGTTCTGCCAGCAATAGTACGGATGTGACAAACACCATAAATCCGGTATCAGAATCTCAGTGTTGATTGAGCGGAATGATATTATCACTCGGTAGCACCTGCTACAATTTTTATGTAATCGCTACTGCACCACTTCTATTACCACTGCTACAGTAATACTACGTTATAACTTACTACGATAATTACATTTGCTGCTACAGTAGTACTATTACTACTACTACTACTACCACCACTAATGCTAACTTTAAATGCCATTATTACTACTATTATTATTTATATTGTTATTGTTTATTATAAGAATTATTTACTTTTTATTATTATCAAATTACTGCTATAATTATTGTTACTTATTAGGACTAGTAACTGGTAGCATTATTGTTCCCTTCGTACTTATGAATATGGGATATGCTCTGGCTGCCTGTGCAAGAAGTGTTACTGTTACTTATTTTTGTTATGATTGATTAATTAACTCTTGATTGATTGATTGATTGATTGATAGGACGATTGATGACTGCATGCTTAATTGATAGCTCAGTGATTAATGGTTAAATGATTCGTTAATTTATTGATTAATATGAATTGTTCACCGAAACTGCCTATTACCATAAGCCTAATCATCATTAAATCTACTCATGTAAATGTGTCAAAGTCACTTTAACCTGTACATTTCTCTTATTCGTTCCCCTTTCCTCTTTTCCTCTTTCTGTCATCTTAACTATCAGCAATTATATCCGTGATCACTAAGTTAAGTTTGATTATTTATATCAATTTATTGATGTAAATAAAGTTTTAATTAAAAAAATTACTAATCAGTGGAGATTATTGTTTAAAAGATTTGCATACTGGATGAAAAAAAAAATCTGAAATGTTCGGATTTTTATAAATTTATTATTACGAAAACATTGTAGTAATGACTTATAAAATGGTTATAACAAAGTTTAAAAAATTCTGTTTTAAATGGTCCACAGGGATGTGTTTTTTGGCAGATAAATAGATTAAAGTTTTTTTTTCAGTCTTAAATTGGTCCAGTTCGAGCATTTTAAATGTGCCTGTCCGCATCATTATGTCATCGATTGACTGCAAGTTAAAAATACTTTGAAAATGAAAATTTGAAAGTATTTGAAATTCGAAAGGAAAGTTTCGAGAAATTAGAATAAGAAACACAATGAGTTTTAAGGACGTTGTCATGATCAAAAATGCTCGAAGACGTAGAGAGTGGGGAATAATCTCGAAGGTTATAGGTCAAATGTTAAGTTTTCAGAATGATTTTTCCTTCTTTCCTTTTCGTTGTTTCTCTTGAATGCTGCAATATTTCATATATGTCAACGATCTCTTCCATTCAAATTGTTTACATACTTTTGTTTATTACTTCTGTGGATTTACTTAATACTGCTATTGATTGTATGCAAGCTCACTTACACTAATTCTTCATTTCTTTGTTATTATTACAGTTCATTCATCGTTATTTTTATTTTCTTTCGTTTTGCAGATAATTACGTCTATAAACTTTTTCATGTTGACAATAAATGATCATGTCACAGTGATATGTGGCTTCCATCATGTGTTCCTTCAATTCTTTTCACTACACCTAAATCAACTCCACAAATAACTTCTTGAAAATATTCAAATCTCATGAATTTCAAGCTATTTAATTTGCCGCAAAATTGACATGCACTGATCAGTTTGACACGACGTATCGATGATATGATAACCTTTGGTGATAACGTTTATGTGCAATATCACTTTTTTTCATCTGTGCAAATTAATCCATTTTCTTAAATCATTTTTATGCAAATTAATTCTTTTTAAGGAAATTTGTAGTTTTCATTTGGGAAATTTTTAATTAATCCAAAAATAAATGATAATGATAAGCGATTGCAGCACGAAATAAATTTATCATTAATTCTTATTCATGAGAGAAGTATTTTATAAATATGAATTAAATGTTAAAAGTTCAATAGTTGAGTACATATGTTTGTTTGATGCAAGAAACTTTAGATTTCTTATGAATAAGTCAAATTACAACAAAAGTTGTTCAAGAATAAATGCTATCATTTGGAAATTTTTACTCACCACAATTTAAAGTTTGTAATCAGTTAAAAAATGAAGCAAAAAAAAACAAATTTTTATTTCCATCTTTTTTAACTTTTATTTTATCTCTAAAATAAAGCAGAAAAGTATTTATGTCACATTACAGTTTCATTTTTACATTCTGATTGGACAGTAGTATTATGATTAGTTACCATAATGCTTCCTTCATTCTTATCCGTTTTATTGATACGTAATGATAATATTGCAGGTACTATTATTATAGCATGAAAAATACCTAATAATATTACAGTTACAATTGTTTTAGCGAGAGATTTGATTAATTCAGTTGAAATTGCAAACACTGGTAACATGCATAGGATGGTCGATGCAGCACCCTGGAAATGAAAGAGAGTTAAAAGGAAATGGTTAACTGAGTAAATAATTTAAATAAAAGTATTTTATTGTAATATGTTTTGCGATGAATGTGAAATAAGCAAGAGTTATTAGTAATAAAGTAAATATGTAAAAGTAAAATAAATAAACATAAATAAGTACAGAAAAAAGACATTATTTTAATACAAATTATTTTTCAAAAAAATAAATAAATAAATAGAGTGAAAGATAGCAAGATGATTAAAATATTCGATAAAAAATGAAAATTGTTTAAAAGCTAGAAGTTTAGTGAAATTTTCTAAAATCCATTTTAACTAAAACTGTTTGTTTCTTTTCTTAAAAAAATAATGTTTTAATTTTGTAGGAAAAAAGTGGATTAAATTATAAAGTATGATATTTAAACAAACTTCAACAATTGGTTCACCAACGACAAAGTATATGTCAGCAAGTTTTCGTGTCCGATAATCATTGCATTTATTGGAATTATGTGCCGAATTATCATAGTGGTAAAAGTGATAACATGTGTGAGCCGTAAAATCAACACTGAATCCAATAGCAATTAGTACAACAATCATCGTTATTGGATCCAAATCAAGGCCAATTAAACTTAAAATTCCTATCAAACCTGAAATATAACATTGCAGAATTTGCATATAATTCTAACATTCCAATATAATACATTAATGAATTTGAACTGCAATATTGATTAAAAATGAATTATTCTCAAAAAATAACCGAAAGGATCTTTTGATTTCAACAAAATTTGCATTCTTTACACTATATTATATCCCTCGAAATGGTCCCACTTACGTGTCATTCTATTTTCATAATAAATATTTGTTATGGACGTAAATAATATTTACATAATTAATTACATACCACATTTGTCACAGTTTTATCACAAATAAACAGTAGAACCATAGCAAAGTGAACTAACAGTAGAATATTGAGAAAATGGTAAATGATGCGACAACTGTTGAAAGTAATTTTGTTATGAATATGTAGCATATGAGCATAATGCATACCATTGTAATTATTACTGCTTTGATCAGTTCGTGCTGTCAACTTTTGTTGTTAGTTTTTTGTAAGGTTAAATTTGAGTTATTAATTGAAGTTTAATTTTTGATTTCGCTATGAATACAAAAAAGTTCAAATTATCGAAACAGATGATATGCTATCATTCAAAAAATGATAATTTTTTTATTTTATTTTTTTCTTCTTTTAAGAAAACTTTCCGAGAAAATGATTTCCACTATAATCAATAATTACTTTTTGCAAGTCATGTTTGATCTCTATAAAAATATGATCAAAAATTATTTCGACTATTATTATTGATTAATTTAAGAAATGAAATTTTAGATCTTCCAAAAATTGTAACTATTTCCAAAATGAATTTAATTATTATACCTTAACATTTGATATCAGATCAAAAATTGTTCCATCGTAATCAAACAAAGTAACATTATAATGTGGATATTCATCCAAAATAGATCGAATTGGATCTGAAATATCTCAGTTTAAGAATCATTTTAAATATATCCGAAATAGAGTATATATTTTTATCAAATTGTTAACTAGATGAAAATTACGGAAACACAGTTTTTAAATTTTATCTATTAAAAATAATTATTTAAAAAAAAAAATTATATTCAGTGGTTTGCGTACATATAATTTGATTTTTACATCGATAATTTTAGTCAAATAATTTAGTTAAATTTTCACAATAGCCAATTTTATAATTTAATGCTCCAAATTTATTCGAATTTAAATAATTGCTCAAAATAAATTCTATTTTAGGATAGAAATAATCAAATCCCTCTGACTGGTATTTATGCATTATTATTAAAAGCTAGGAGAAATTGCCATATTTGAATATTACATTCACTACACAGAGAATCATTGATATTATCTGACTCAGTACATCCAATCAGATGTTTTTATTCTTTTTTTTTAACTCAGTAAAAGTGTTTAAATTTTATACCACACACCGACGAAATGAGCTCGTCGTGTCCATCCACCTTTCCCGCATGAAACCATTATGAATAAAAAGCTATCAACGATAACTGAATGCCTTAAATTGAAAGTGCGTAGAAATGATTCTTTAATTTCATCAAATACTGCTTTACTTATTCGATATCGAATCAAAAAATTCATCTCAAATTAATGCTAATATCTCAGTTCATGTCAAAACATCACAATTTACTTTGACATTGCCCGACATCAGGGTAACAGTCACCACTTCCCACCTGTAGTCATATTTTGTTGTGAAAAGTTCAATCGGTTCCGTGTGACGCCAGCATTATAATGCGATCAAAAATTTGATTCAACTTTTTCACTAATGAAATTATATTGGTGCAAAATTCGATGAATGTTTTAATTGTGAGAAGCGAAACAATTTCACAACAAAGGCTTATGCTATATTAGCTATTGGCTATTCTTTTTGTCTTGGCCAACACTAAATTAATAATGAGAACAAGGAAATAACAAGGATAGGTAAGAAATAACATGCCTATCAACGATATGATAATGCAAAACATTCTTATCAGCCAAAAATTTGCTAGTGAGAAACTCGGGTACATATTGATAGGTAAAATTAGTATTATGAGAGCCAGATCTTTTCCTTTTCTTCTCAAGGTACTGAAAAGGAAACAAAAAACTGAAATTGAAAAATTTTTAATCCATTTGAATTTTTTAGTTAATATGCTAAAAATCTGCAAAATGTATGTCATAAGTAATGTATTACCATGTATATTTCAATTTTGTCCTACAGTTCATAAGTGATTTGAGAATTATTTCACACAATTCATTTAACTTATTCAATTTAAATCGTTTAATTAAATAAATGATTGCTTGTCAACTTTTCCGTTGCTTTTTTCTTTTGCTGTTATTAATAATTAAATTGAATGTATTACTGCTAGCAAAAGAAGGAATATTATGGAATGGTAGTAATTAATTTAATATATTTCAGTAACTTCTTCTCATTTAAGCTCTTACTGAAGAAAAAAAAAAAACAAACAGCTAATTTCAGCACTGTTATTTAAGTAATAATAATTGATTTGAGATATTTCAATAATTCATTACTAGTATTCAAGCTTTTTTTAGTTGCTTTTATCAAAATAATTAGAATCACAATAGTATAATTATTATAAATTGAAAAACTCTCTTCATTAATCAATTTATTAATTAAAAAGAACGAAATCAGTTACCGACTGGAGTTTGGAAAATAAGTGGAAAATGTTACTTTGACATAGTCTCGAAGCCACAGTAATGTCCTCTCTGCTCCGTATGACGAAGGAAGTTCTTCCAGTCTGTCAACTAACTCCATGAACTCATCATACTGTGTACTGTTGCTAATGTCAGGTGGATTGTTGACAACGAAAACTGTCGGAACATACTGTAAACATTTGCAGCGAATTCATTTTTTCTTTTACAAATAAGTTTTTCTCTTAAATACTTTTTTGCTTCATTTTTACATATAATTTATTGTCATTATTATTATTGAAGCTTTACCGGAATGGTGTTGCTTCTAATTAACTACTTCAAAAAATTTGGTAATATTTAAGTATTACTCTGAATTGAATTAAAAAACATCTTATTAGAACCAGTTTAGTTTTTGTTGCATGAAAATTCAGCAAATTTATTTCTATTTTTTACCTCACGATAAATGGAATTAACAATTTCTACACATGTAATTAATTTTGAGTCAGACAAGAATGCTCTGGTGGGGTCAAAGTTTGCTTTCATCTGCATTATACCCACAGTAGCAACAATGTACAAAATTATTTGCATAGCAGCAATAGTCACTAGGCCAACTTTAGAAATAACAAATCGAGAAAGTAAAATCCAACACTGTGACGAATAGCTGAAATTAGTTCAGTTTTAATTGCTCGTACAGGTTATCTCAATTTTTGTGTTTTAAAAAAGTTAAAAAAGAGAGAAAGTTATTATACATTTTTTTTTTTGTAAAACTGAAAAATTTTAAGTTTTGTATTTTCTTAGTTCTATTCTTCACTATTATTTTTGCGGAAAGAGAAAAAGGAAAAAAGCCGTAAGTAATACATATTTTATTTTTTTTTTTCTTATAAATTGAACCAGTTAATACTTTTGAAGTTTAAAAGTTGTTAAAAGTTTTGTGATAAAGGCGAAGAAAAAAAATTTGTTTTTGCATTATTCTCAAGTTATTCTATTATATTTTTTAATAAAACATAGAAATAAAAATGAAATGAACTAACCAAAATGATTGTCGCTTTTCAGATTGATCACCGCGCTCAAATTTTGTCGTAAGAGCAAGTACTGGGGCAAAAATGGTCAATTCAAGGATATAATCTAATGTAATTGCTATTAACATACATGAGCAAAATGAACTCATCTAAAATTTGAATTGCTAATTTAATCAAAATGAATTATTGATAATTTAGATTCATTTAAAATGAAATCTTAATTGAACGAATCGTTACTTCTAACAGAAATGTGTAGTTTCGTTAGCAAAGCTAATTATTTATAATTTCTTGGACATATTTGTTTTACAATAAAAATAAAAACACATAAAAGTAAGTTTCATTACTTTTAACATTATAATCTAATATGTTTTCAATATTATGTGTTAAATAATGCATCAATTAGTATTTATTTAAATATGTGTAATCTTCAGCTCCGTGTCAGCGATGGTCTGAACATTTTCAATTCTTTTTCAGTGTCCATCGCTCAGGTAAAGGCTCAACATTCGGAATATTACTCAACAATGAGCAGAATTACCGGATTTCCGGAACATGGTCATCATCAATCTGTTTAACAGAAAGCAAAAAAGTTCCACTGTTCACTCAAAATATTAAAGTATTACTTTGCGCTCTCTAAAATTTCGTGAGAATAAACATAGCACAGACTAGTGTTCACTTTGTAGAATCCAATGTACTTTTTGCAACTAGCAGAAGTATTGCAGATGACATTTGTCCTCAGATAATTGAAGGCGACGTGTACAGACTTTACGTGACTTTCAATGATTATAGGACGCCGTCCTAAGTTCCTTAAGTAAGCATACTAGGGCGGTTGAGTGGGTATGATAAGCCACTCTTTCAGCTTTTCTGATAATCAACGGCGTGAAACATCTGAAGAAACTTTTGCACTCGTATTGACGAGAGTCTGTTCAATCTCCAATAATTGAAGCATATCCGAAATTCTGCCCACTTACTCAAAAAGCAAATTCCCACGTTACTCTCAAGGCAACTTTTGAGACAGTGTCACCCACATTACCCGCAGATTCGGACTGGACGTCAGCCTGAAGAAGACAAAAGTTCTATGCCAATCACCATTGCGGGTAGATTGTCGTTATTCCCATGTCCCACAGGCTTGGCTTATCTAAGCTCAAATCAACCCAGCAGAAATTTTCATATCTGAAAAGCACCATTCCCTCAATCACCAAAATCAAAAGTTTGACAAACTTCTAGAAACCCATCACAGAAGGCATGGAAACACCAAGATCAGTGTCTGGGTACTGTCCACTCCTCTCTAATCATACTGTCTTACCTGCAATTCCTTAAACGGTTTTTCAATCATCCCTCCACGTCATCCAAATGTCCATTACTTTGGCCACGTGACCAATACAGAAGTCTATGTTACTTAGCACATAGTTGCTTTTCTTCTTAGGACTTTATCAGCCACTGACTACTACAATAGGTACCAAAAAAGAGTGCGAGGATTCTCCGAAATGACCTCTCACCTTGGACACATCGAGCGCCTTCACTTTGACCTCAGATTCGGCGAGAGATGGGTCACAATCCTATCAAAAGGAGCAACCGTGTTACAGTATGAGCAGATGCATCCACAAATCTTGGCTCACTAATTCAGGCCAAGGGTTCGTCTAGTCTTATTTGTCTACCAATTATTCTTACATGTTTACGAAACATTTGTTATTACTGTTATTATTATTATATTATTGCTATTTTATAATAAAAATAACCGTAGGTGATGCAGTAATTGCGCCAACAGCAAATGCAAGAATATTAGTAATTGTTGTAATACTTATACTTGGCCCAGCTGCAGTGATCACACTTGCCATACGGTTTCGCTTGTCTGAAATTGAAGCGCAGTCTTGCCAGGCATGAATTAAAAGAAATGCATCGTCAACACCTGAAATTCAAATATATTGAATTAACGTCGCATCGCTAAATAATAGCTTAAACATTAATTATGCAAAAAAAAAAAACAATTATTAACAAATTACTTATTTGTTCTTTTTAAACTAATTAATTATTTTGTGAAAAAGCTAATCCATTAATAATTTTAATTTGTCTTAAATTTCGATACACGAAAATGATTATCGCTCTATTTTCGATGCGGAAAGATCAAAGCAATGAAATATTGGCATTTTTATAAAAACTGCAAAAATTTTTTTGCAATAATATATTGCTAAGAACTAATAGTTAAAAAAAAATGCTAAAATAAATGCAAATAAACAAAAAACAAAAAATTCGTTTTGTTTATTTCAAATATTAAAATATTAAATGGAACAATCTGATAATTTCGTTGACTAAAATAAAATTTTCCAGTACTTTTTTTATTGCTTATCATATTCCCACAGTAATTAATGAAAATTTTCTAAGAATTATGTAATGCATTACCGATTCCAATCATTAGCAATGGTATAAAGCCATTAATTGATGTGATTGATATTCCAAACCATTGTGCTAATGAAAATGAAACGATCGTTGCTAATAGAGGTGAGAAAATTGATGCTAACGTAAGCAAAATCTAGAAATTTTTGAATAAAACTTAACGAATTAAATAAAATTCTTTATTTTCAGCTTTCGAATCGGAAAATTTGCTCGAATTTTGAATTCATTCATATAGATTAAATATGTTTAACTTAGAACTCATTGGCATTTGTTTCTTTTTTTGAAAATTTTTTTTCCAAATCTAATATATTAATTAACAAGATTAAATTAATTTAATAATGGTAATTTTTTTTTTTGTTGGAATTAGTTTATTAGAATTAATTTATTTATTATTAGTATGACAAACATTAATGACACATTACTTTCTCTTACCTTACTTTTAATTGAAAACATACGTAAAATAAATGCGATGTAAACAATCATTATAAATGCACCAATTGCAAATAATTTCAGTGATTTTAAATTTCCTCTTTCCATTTCAGCATTTGCAATCTAAGTAACGAGAAAAGCTAATAACTGAAGAATTCATGAAATGCTTGAATGAGTGCCAAACATTTGAAATAAGCAATCCAAATACTTTTGAATTAAATAGAAAATTTGCTTTATTTATTTACTTTTAACCATATCTCTTGTTTTTTTTTTTGTTTTTGTCTTAATTCTTTGTACTATTAACGTTCACTTAAACCACTGACAATATTTCAAAATTATGCTTTAAAATTAGAACTTTTAAAATTTACTTTACTCTCAGCTAAATTTTATTTTTTCTTTTCTTCTTTATTTTTTTTTGTTGAAAAGAAGAAAAGTATAAACAATTATGACAGACATATACAGACAAATATAATTGCATAATAATGAATTATAACAAATAAACTTCTGGGATGTAATATTTTCAATTTATAAAAGTCATTTAGTACTAATATAAGTAATAGTAATAATAGATAATAAGCAATAATAGTAGCAATATTAATGATAATGATAATGACAATGATAATAATAATAATATGCTTAGTAGAGACATAGTCCATTGCTGAAACAATTTAATCTGTGACACTTTAATATTTATTCGTCAACCATTCACCTCAATACTTATGTAAACTCTTAACTTAAAGTCAAAATTTTGACAGACTCAACAACTTATTTAAGTTAAGGTATACTGCCCACCTGGTCGCCGTAAATATAAAAAACAAATAAATCGGAATAATTTCCGGTTTCGCTTAATTCATTCAATGCAAGTTGCCAGTGGCGTAAACGATATTTTTGTAAAATTCCATCAGCTTTTACCATAAAAAATAACGAAATTGTCGCAGCTGATTCCATTGCTGTTGGTAAACCCTAAAATAATTTAAATATTAAATTTGCTTAAAAAAAATTCTATAAAAAATGTATACATTCATTTAGTAAAGTTTTTATTAATATTAATAAGAATAATGTGTGAAAATATTGGCTAATATTATAATTGCATTTTTAATCATATTCTCAAACAAAAATAAAATAAAATAAAGAGAAATTCAGAATTTTTACAATTCAAATGTATATATTTTTAGTTCAAAATATAATTTTGTCGTCTTTGTTTTTGTTTTTTTTTTTCGTTTCTCTTTTTTTATTATTTTTTTGGTAGAAAAGTGATATAACCTTTTCTGTGTAATTTTCAACAAGTTTAACTCCAAAAAAATGTGACGCCAGAGAGACATGATGACCAAAAATTGATCCTTGTGGGTATGTCAACACAACTGATCCATCTGTTTTATTTTGACGAGTTAAAAGATCATAGCCGAACTGCAATAATAACATTTCAATCTTTAATCGCTTAATTAATAAAATTGCTTAATTAAAAAATCAATAGAATTTCTTAATTCCATATGTTTGCTTACTTATTTAAAAAGAGAGAAATTTGATGAAATATTGTGTATAAAATTGCTTTTTGCCCTATTTATGCATCTGATTAGCAAGCAATAGCAATTGTTGTTGTAACTAATTAATAATATAAAGCAAAATGATGAATTAAACTGAATGATTAAAATTTAATTTCATGTTTACTGCATCATTCCTGACATTCCAATGTAATAGAATCGTTCAGTAAAAATTGGTAAAAACAAAAATAAAATAAGAAATAAAGAAAAATAAAAGAAAATTTGATGAGAATAAGTGAGGAAAATCTAAATTTCAGACAGAACGATGAGATCAGTGCTATTTAAAAAAGTTAGTTTTTCAGATTTTCAGAAAAAAAATTAATTTAGCTAAATATGAATGATTTAATCCAATCTATCATTTCTAATTGCTATGATTCCAATTAAAAAAGCATAACAGGTGACAAGAAATGCTTCAAGTGCATACCTTGAAAGCATCGAAGAAGTAATTAAGGTTACCACCAGGTACACGAAATTCATTATATTTAATTGGTTTCACACTATTTGGGACTTCGAATGATTGAATGTGTAATTCAAGTTGTTTTATCTAAAAAATTTGAAAGTTTTCTGCTAGAAGTTTTAGCAATAATAATTCGTTATCTTTTCTCTTTTTTTTGTTTTTATAAAAGAGTTGAAAGGAAGAAAAAAGAATTTTTGAAATTAACTATCAATAAAGTTAAACTCTGTCAACAATAATGGATAAAAATTTAAGAATAAACAAAATTATTTAAATAATAGAATTGACTGGCAGTAAAATAACAAAACCTCAACAAAAGTGATCAAAAAAACAAGATTTTGTGAGGTTAAATGAGAAAAATCTAAATATCAAACAGATGAAATGATAAGTTAAATATTATCAAAAAGAAACGAAAAAATTAAATTGGAAATTTGATATCATTAAAGAAGTTTATTGATAAAATTAATAGCATATAATAATGGTATCCCTACACTTCTGTTTAACTTTTCAACTTTTCATCGTTTTGCTTTGGCATTTTGATAGGAGAATAAATGTGGACGGAAAAAATGTCCACTTTTGAC
Source organism: Brugia malayi (assembly GCF_000002995.4). Lineage (NCBI taxonomy): Eukaryota > Metazoa > Nematoda > Chromadorea > Rhabditida > Onchocercidae > Brugia > Brugia malayi. The sequence continues at coordinate 14,104,410 of NW_025062476.1, read as the reverse complement.
CAAATCATTGCTGTGTATTATTAAATAATAAAATTATAACTTACTATGCTTATAAAGTTGACAAGTTTAAGTTTAACTTTAGCCTTGTAATTAACAAGTGAAATAAATTTTAGTTAAAAATTTCTCTTTAAGAATTTATTGTAATTAAAAATATTTCTATCTAGGAAATTAATGTAGTTGTTGTCAACTGAAAATGCATATTCTGTCACAGAACAGAATGAGTCAGAAAAAGAAAGAAAAACTTATTGCTGCGGAGTTTTTTTAACATTTAGTATTAAAAAATAATGAAATTTTTTTCCTTCATCTCATCCAAAATTTAACTCTTACATTTCTCATTTTCAACATTTTCAACTTACTTGCATAAATTCATCAGATTGGTGATTTCGAAGTTTGCACTATCAGCAATTATTATAAGAAATCAACTAATTATTATAGTAAATTAAAACGAGTCCATTACTTTATTTATAAATAATTAAGTAAAGGAATAATTAGTGAAGGTTGAAAAAAGTATTCTAACTTGCTTAATTAATTTCATAGCATAATATGGCTTGTCTAAAATATTTTTTCTTTTGTTTTTGAAAAGTACTCAAAAAAAAAAAAAGATTTTATTTATTAGAATACTTTTTCAACTTCCACTAATTACTGCTTCACTTAATTACCATATTATGTTATCAAAAATAATTAAATATTTTTAATTGAATTAAAAAAAATAAAATGAAATAATAGGAAAATATAATTTATTGGATTTACCTATGAAGTTACCCCAAAATAAATTACACTTACCTGGTCACATAATTGAGGTGTAATTTGGAGAACCTTATCATTTGAATATTTTGGTTTAATCAGTACAACCATCATTTCAATATCCATCCATGAGGAATTATAAAATTCTGCGAAACGCTATAAAACAACCAATGAAAATGGCAGATAACATAAAAATCTTAAATTATCCAACTATTTACTATTCAAAAACTCTTTTTCTTCTTTCTCTTTTTTTTTTTTAAATTATTTAAAAAATTTTATTTATTGAAATGCATTCCTGGCAATATCAAAAGTGCAATATTCGTTTGGCTAATTTAATATTTTTGCAGAAAAAATTTTAGAGATATTAGTATTTGCATTTAATTATGAATATGAGTGTGAAATATTTGAAACATTTTTTTTTTTCGATAAAAGTTCAACTTCATATTGTTTAAAAGGAAAAAAAAAAGACGAAATTCATCGCTGTTAACTTTTATTGCTTACCTTTTCCTATTATTATTATTATTATCATTGTTATCATTATTTTAGCTCAGAAAATTAGAATTCTTTAATAATCGCTAAAAGAAATTTTCTCTTCAACTATCTGGTTATACTTAAATTTCTGCTTTTTTTTTTTCTTCCAGTTTGATTTTTTACAAAAGTTTTAAACAAAAGTTTTGAAAAAGAAGCGATTAGCAATAATAATAGAATTGAAGAATTCCATTGAATTTTTTTCTCAACCTGAAATTCAAGAACTGCTCGACTGTTCCGGTGCACAAATCCGTGTCGTATATCCGTTTCGATAATTGGCGGATGAAATACGAATGTGATAAGAATTGAAAAGCAAAGTATTAATGCTACACCAATTGTTTGTGTTGGATATGTACCAATGAAATAACCAAATTGTGATGATATAATTGCTATATTTCTCATTATTAAATCCAAAATTTAATTTACATCAATTTTTTCACCTTCAAATATTTTTAGTTTATTTTTCTTTCTCTTTTTTTTTTGATTATTTCATGGTTTGAATGTTTTTTTTTTTTATTTGAACAGAATAAACAGAAGAAAAAGATTATATAACAATTTAAATTAAAACACTGATCAATAAACATTTCTAACTTTACAATTTCAGTTTTGTATTTGAATATATATAATCAATATTTAATTTTTTTATAAATTATATCATAAATTATAAAAGATTTTTTTTGCGCGAAGCAATTTGATAAAGTACGATCAATAATTAAATCTTAATTTGTAAGACACTCAAATTCTAAAAAATTAAAGAAATATCAAAAATGATAGCAATGGTGTGCACGAATAAACTCAATTATCATTTAACAAACTTTTAAAAGGACCAAAATAAGAAACGAAGAGAACTGGTTGCTTAAAAAGCAAAAAAAAGTGTTTGGAAAAGAAGTCTAAAATGGATGACTTTGTAAAAATGATATTATTGAACTTAAAAAAATGAAATAAATAAATTTAATTAATCATAGTTTTTATTTGTAAGAGTACTTTAATTGCTATTCATATCTAAATTATTTCTTCAGTTATTTCCATTTTTTAATTTTTCAGATCTTTAATAAAAATTTTTAATTTTCATTAAACGAATGTTTTGCTCATTTGGTAATTATTTAACTTTCTATCATGTGTTGATCAATTAACAAATTTTACAAATTGATTCCAAAATTTCCATTATTTTTGCTTCTAATAATTTATCATAGTTTTTTTGTTCTCTCAGTACTTAAACAATTATTAATAACTTGTTTTTATCAACTGATCAACTTAACACGAAAATTCAAATGAAAAAAATTTTCAAATTTCACTTTTTAGTTTCATTTATCACATTTCAATTAGTAGAAAGATTTCATTTCTAGCCATTATGAAATAGCTAATTGTATTTTACCATAAACGCTCAGACATATGCGCTTAGACAAATGCGCATATGTCCATCTCATTCATGATTGCATGCAATTTCACGTGTATAATTCTACTCAAAATTTTTCAAAATTTTACGTTTTTGCTGTAATTTAATTTTATGTCACTTACAATCATTTTTGTTTCTAAAAGAAAGAAAAAATTTTCATTTTTACTTTAAAATTTTAAAACAGCTCTTCTGTTTCATCAAAGAAATGACAACTTAAAAAGTTTTAAAGAACTTTAAAAACTTGAAAGTACAGTGTAATAAAATCTGGAATAAAATGTTCCACTAATATTTTCATTCTCATCTTTACAATTTTTTCAAATTTCATTAAAGAAATGGCAAGGAAATGAATTTTGAATTTTTTAAAATGCTTGCATTTCTGTTTAAAAAGTATTTAATTTCAGTTATTTTTGTATATCATAAGTGGAAATATAGGCAAATTTTCATTTCTGAAAATTTATATTTATTTCGTAACTGGAAGATAACTTTATTGCTTTATTATTGTCATATTTAATAGTGACAATTTCATGTTCTCATTTATTTCTGCAATATCATAGTGTAAGTTAATGTATAAACTTTTTTGTCATATGAATAATAAAATAAAATTGAATTAAATTGAATTATTGTTTCACTCATTTATCTCTAATTTGCAATGGAAAATTTTTTCTTTTTTTTTCGAACTATTGCATTAATTTATCATCATTTTTCCAAAACTTCAATTGAGTTTTTTTCATTTTCTTTTCTCATTTGTTTACAAATTAAAAAAAAAAAATTAGCACAATCAATTTTATAATCATTTCATTATAAAATTTTAATAACTGCCGTTTAATTTAGTCAAATTATACAAAATGAAATCTGCAAATAATTTGTGAATATTTTTCTCAGAGCAACTGATTTTATTTTGAAATGCTTGAAAAGTTCCCAAATTCAATAAATTCAATAAAAAATTCAGTAAAAAATTTAATAGAAGGATAAATTTAATAAAAGTGCATTTTTGAGCTTTATTTTTTGAAAAAGAAAAAAAAAAAAGCAATGAAATATTATAAATGAATTCTTCCAATTTCTATCACTTTTCTTTCTCTCTTTTTTAGCTTTCTACTTGTTTCATGTTTACTTCTTTCAGCAATTTAAACATTTTCTTTGCTAATATTATTCGTTGCTATTTTTTTACGCTCACTTTTTTCACAATTAATTTCCTTAATTTTAATCTGAATTTAACATTCAATCATTAACTAATTATTTAATTATTACAATATAATATTCAAAAAAGAAAGAACAATGCAAAGAATTAGTGTTAAATATTTCATTATAAACAGGAAGCAATTCTGTCACACAGAAATTTAGGTAAATAACCAATCATACTATTGTAGAGATGCAAATGCCGGATCCGGTTGACCTGACTAAAGTACCAAACATTTCCCTATTTCAAAATTCAAAAAAAAAAAGGAAAATTGTAAGGAATAATCATTAGTTGGCCACCGTCTAACTGAACAGCTGTAAATTGGCGGTGAATTTTGTTTTTCGTTTTTTTTTTTCTTTCGGGTTGTGTTTTTTTTCTCTTCCGGAAATGTCGAATTGATTTTTGCGGAAAATATTTTTTTCTTTTCCTTTCCTTATGATTTTATGAATTTCAGTTTGTGCTGTTTTTCTCTGATTTCCGAAATTTTTCCTTTCCAAAAATGTTCGATTTGTTCTTACTCTTATGATTTTTTATACACCTTTGAGCTGTGGTATTTTTCTCACATTTTCAAAATTTTCTGTTATTTTTTCAAATTTCTTAAACTGCAATGAATTGTTTTCCCTTTTAGTCAATTTTTAAAATCAAATATGTTATGCAATCTTTCTTTTTCATTTTGCAGCCTTAAATTAATGAATAATTTAACTAAGTAGGAATAATTTGACTTCTAGTTTGTGAGGAAGCCCAAAAATTGACTGTTTAATGGCTACGATGTTTAATATTTTATAGTTTCTCTTGTTTTATGCTACGATTTGTCTGTTTGTAATATTTTGCAACATTTTTTCATCTATTCGATGCTTTTTTTGTTAATACTTTCGACCTGTTATTTCATTGCTGTAAAATGCGACTGTAAGCATTTGTAGTAATATATGTCATTATCTTAAATCTTTTATTAGCTTGCATCTCTCTTTGGACATTTATTGATGTTAACAATATTTTTGTATTTCTATCTCCTAACACGTATTTTTTTTTTTTGATTTCAGCCAATTTTTTTCAGTCTTAAACATTCTATTTTACATCTGAAACATTCTATTTTACATCTGTTTATTCTTTCCAATTTAATATTGATTAGAATTATTATTTGCAATTCGTTTATCTTGTATAATTCGAGAATATTAAAAATCGAAGTATGCATTATTACTTTAGAAGAAAATTAAGCGAATGCGAAAAAGTGACAATTTCAAAATCTCGTGCTTTATGCTAGATCATTTCAGAAATAGTACATAAAAATTTCTGATAATATAGCTTAATAATGAATGATCGGAACAAACATTCAATTAGGAGTCCAGCGTGGAAAAATCCCTGCGATGTTATTAAGAAAGGAATTCGCAAGAACAGGCAGCATTTTAAAAAAATTGATAAAAATCTTCAGATGTTTTTAATATTGTTAAGTATTTAACTTTTTCTTTTTATGTTTTATTAAATGCAGTTTTTATTGATCCTTGTTTTTTCGAAAATTCACATGTCGGGTAAATTCTAATGATTTCAGACGAGGATTATCAGTTTCGTCTTCGTCATCACCGTCATCATCATTAAAACAATTATCCGTTGATAATGAGGCGGATGAAAGATTCTCGGTGCTTTCAACAAAGATATTGCAAGGAGCTGATTCAGTTATAATAAATCCGTTTCGAGTATTATCCATTTTCCTTTATCTTACCAAATATACTTCTTTATCAAAAATTTCTATCAAGCATGTGCGCAATAACATTGGATTTAGAAGCCTAAATAATTTTTAATGTTTATTTCTTTTTTCAGCTTACTGGTGAACAAATCAATTTTACTTTTTATGTATTAGTTTATGTTTAATGTGTGATTTATTATTTGGTTAATTAATATTATCTCTCCATGATACCTACTATCTAATTCATAACATATGATTTACAGCGAGTATCTTGTAAAAGATCATTAAACCGAAATACCTTGCCGGAGAAAATCATTGATGATAGATGTGGTGTCTCATCGACAGTTGTTGATCTCATAGCAGACAGTAATGCGTTACAGGAATTTCCATCAAGTGTTTTCGACAAGGTGAAGAAAATTTCCATGCCTAAAGATACAGAAGCTGTATGTTTTGTAACAAATTCCTTCTTTTTTACTTTTAATTGACATTATTATAAGCAAAATATATTTGATATTTTTGCTCAACCGGTTATTTATCTAACCATTGAAGTTTTTTTTTTTTTCAAAAATTTACTCATTTTCCAGAAGCTAGTCCTGAAACTTACATTTCAAAAAGAAACATTGTAATTTCCAATATATATTTTCAAATATCCTGCCTTATCACTAATCATAAATTTACAGATCTTCAGAAATGATGGCATTATTTATAATATCATATAATATGTTGATGTGCATTGCAGCGAAGCAGTACCTCCGTTAGCACTAGTACTACTTCCACCACGGTATCACTTCCAGTTGACTTCTCAAGTATTGATGAATTCAGTTGTTCAACACCAAAAAAGAAAACTTTAAGAGTAGAAGAGTCAAAGACAAAAGTAGATTCACTTCCAGTTGATCTCCGACTTGGCCTTAAATTACGCTTAGAATCGCCGAAACGTTTCTTCTGGCTAGAAAAATCAAAAGGAATCGGTAAGGATTTGCAACTATAATCTTAAGTAATATCATCAAAAATTTGGAAATTTTTTTTTTCTTTGCAGTTGACAAATACTGTATTGACTGATTCCTGACGATTCAATTCCTTAGTTAAGTTCATATATGGCCGGTCATTTCTCCAAATTTTTTCGAAAATTTCAATATTGTTAGAAGAGAAGTTAAGTTTTAGAATTGAAATAGAGTAAAAAAAAAGGATTTAGGAGTTGATTCACTTTTCTGGTGTAATTCTTCTCTTTTTCATATTTCAGCAGCTTATGACGATGCAATCAAGCTGTTTTGTTCGTTACAGACTGGAGCTAATGAAGTAAGATGTGAACAATTTAGAACTGTCAGTTGTATTTAACGGCTTAATCAATAGCTAATTAAATTATTATGCTTGATTATCTTGACTGTTTAGCATTTATAGTTTGCCATAAGTTCTGCCTTTTATCAATTCCAAATTGGGGAAAAATTGCTTGCTTCTTTTTTAAATTCATAGAAGTTCATCTTTTATGCTGATAATTATTTGTAGATTAGTATTAATAATTTTTTTTTAAATTTTACATTATCTTATTTTTTAGTTTTTATGTTTCTTGTGTATTCTAGCATTTTCTTTGTTGCCGCCTTATATCTGAACTTGAAAATGGAGAAAATAATGATTGGCCAGTTACACATAGCTTATTTATACCAAGATAAAATAACGATGTGATATTTCAGATAGCTATGGAAACAACTGAGAGATCGGTGAGCGATTTATCTAAATTTCTAGCCTGCACTCTTTATTGGCAATTTCCGGATTTAGCGTGGCAACCATCATTTCCACGTTTGGATAATGACTCTCGATTGATAGGTGTGCGAAATCCTGTTGTGCCAAGTTTACATACACTCGGTGATCCATTAGTTCAAGCGCTAACGATGCAATGGTATAGTTAGGCCAATTATTAGCGAAGATTTTTGGAATATTTTTTGATTATTCTTTTAATAAAACTTTATTAATATAGTGGAAATTTTAAATGATTTAATTTTATATTTCTATAGGTTTTTATCACTTGAACAACTCTATCATTCATGGCTATTTGGAACGCGACAATACTTTTACGCTTGCTGTCCAACATATACGATATTATTTTGGAAGACTCCAAAAGGCACTGTTGAATTGGATGAGCATTTGAGCAAAAGTGATGAAAAATATAATTTTCAGGTTGTTATAACACCTACAACATATGGATTCCGTCAACAGTTGCGAGAAGACGGTAATATTTTTTGAATTTCTGTTTATACTTTAGTTTTAACCTTTATGTAATGGTTCTTCTTTCATGTTTTCTAAATAGTGTTGGTTTTAAATTTTGCTAGAAAAATTTGCATTGTTGAACAGGTATCCTTTTCAATTTGCTATTCAGTAAAACGTTGTAATTTTAGGTATAAAATATTCGATGCCACTTCGTCATTCACGATATTCATCATCCAGGCATTCTATTTTAAATGATAATAGTTTGCTGGGTACTACCCAGAGTCAGCCACCATTAATTTCTGATAACAAGAAGGAGCAGTCATGGGTATCATCAGACAGCTCACTTTCTGGAAAGCGTGACGATTTCATTCTAATAAGCGACTCGAAGGAAAATCAAGTTGAAAACGATGAGGAAAGAAAAAACGAAAAAAATGACAAGGGAAGCGAAAGGTATTGCATATTTATTTCGTAAAAAATATCTTAGCCATATTTAACTGTTCTATGGTTTTATAGACTTAAATTAGTGATGAGAGAGTAGGAAGATGAAATGGACAAGAGTTAATTGAAACCTATTAAAATACTGAAAGAAATAACAGTATATTGAACTGCAGATAGTATTCACATGATATTCATCAATTTGTTGTCTACATACATCGTATTCTTTGGTTATTTTGTCAGGTTATATTTATTTATTATTTAGTCACATCCTTCCTACAAACTTTGTTTCAGTCCGGATGACCTGAACAGCTCGAATGATACGGACAATGATGAATGGCTGAGAGGAATAGGTATTTCTCCGAGGAAAACCCTAAAAATTACACGAAAGTAATATTTGATACTTTCTAAATGAAGTTGGAAAATCGATTTTTCCAAAGAAAAAAATTATACAAAACTACCAGAAAATTCATATTTGTTAATGGTACTATGGAATTCACATGTCTTTTCAGTATTTTCAAACATTTTTCATAAGAAATCTTCCTTACAGTAAATCAGTGATGTCAAGTCATTCACTCGATTACGAACGTTCATTCTCATTGGATCCAGATTTTACAGATGAAAATAAGAAAAGTGCAATTGTGTTAAAGGATTTGGATAGCATTGCTGTAACTCTGATTTTCATTTCATATTCTTCATTATGGAATCTTTCGAGATATTTGTTAATATAAATTTCTGTTTTGTAATTCATGATATCTTAAGGCTCTTTACAACATGATGACTACATCGAACTTTGGGCGCGTTGCTACTGGGCCACAAGCCGGCTTTCCACCTACACTTTTGGCGAGACAACCATTTCTAAACGCAGTGTTGAAAAATTTGAAAGTGAATATATTTGTTTCTCAATTTCCAACGATTTTGAAAGCATTTCGAAATTTTTATCTTGTAACTGACCAATAATTTTTCAGTGTCAATATCGAGATTTTACAAAGGATGGTGCTGATTTTTATGTATGTGAATGGGAAAATGGTCCTATTATGCCTCATATGATTACAATGGTGGGTCTTTATTGAAAAGAATGAACTTATTGAATTATTATAAATTGTACATTTTCTAATAATCTTATTTACAGCTGGAAAATTTTCTTCGGCATAATTCAAAGTTAGACCAAGAAACCTCCATCGTCGGTCAAATTAGTGGCCGTTTCAAATGTCCAGGAATGAATGACGCAGCTGGTCTTGATGAAATGGCAAATTTTAGCAGTTTTGAATTTCGTCTTGGCTCTTTCTTCAAACAGTAATTTTTATTTGTTTTAAATATATATGGTGGATGTCTTTCATCATTCTAACTTTTAAGATGAATCGCTCTATTATAGAATGATACCATCATTCATTAGTTAGCATGCATATATCCCATCGAGCTCAATCGAGTGGTATTGGAAATGATAGATAGCAACTGTGATTGATCTAAGTTATGTTTCGCTTTACTCCTACTCTTTATTATCAATCTGTTATTTTCTTGATCTCATCGTTCTTTTTTTGGGAAAGATATTAAATTTTTTGAGATATTTTTTGTGCTCATATCGAAAAATATGACAGTTACTCTAATGTAGCTGAAAAAAATATTAAATACCATTTGTTCAATTTATTCTAATATATACACTTATCGATTTGATGACATTTAGATGTTCGGATGACCAATAATAAACTGCATAAATATTATATTTTTATGTAATTTTTGTCTTGTTTTTCTTTTCTCTTGAAAAGATTACATTTTATGCTTCTTTTTTACATGTTAAATTTCATTTCTATTACGGGTGAATGATACTTAGATTGTTTACTGTTGTTCATTTAAAAGTATCGTTCATATTATTGTTGTGTTCAAAAGTACAAAAGATTTTCATACATTTGTAAATGCATGAGTTATTTTATTGGTGAAGCATAATGCTTACTTTCATTTCTTAACTATTACAATTACAATTGTCGTTGAAAAGTTTATATGCGTTACATAAGTTTCAATTTTTTTTCTTTATCATTTCGATGAAATTGTTCCGAAATGACAAATGTAGCAGTTTCTTCACAACAACGATAATTACTTGCTTTAAACAAACAAAAAATAAGAAATTTCACAAATTTATTTCAACAAAATAGAAGAAAGAAGGCACATAATCGAAATAGAAAAAGATTAAGCTAATTATATAAAATGAACAACTTGTTGTAACTTATTAAAAGATTTAGTGCATCCTTTTCAAAAGTAATATTGTTTCTTATCCTAACTCAATTGTTTGGTCCGACATTATTATTAGCTTGTCGACATATCATTTTTTAAAATTTTGTATAATTCATTTCGAAATTGACATTTAAAATTATTCCATTTAATTCATGATATGTTATTATCATCAATACGTGGTAAATTCTTTTTTCATTTTCAATCAAATTGAGAAGAAAAAATTGCATTTGGAAAATTTCTGATTTTAAAATATTATTAATATTACCATACAAACTGTCAGCATTTATCGTGTGATAGTATCGCAATACCATTAAATATTTTAGCCAACACTATTATATAACAGATTCTTCATAATAACAATAATCACTTTAAGACAAAAAAAGAAACGAAAATTTTACAAATTTATTTGCACAAAAAAAGAAACCTAAGAATTGCAATTTTTTGAAAAATTCATTGGTTTCCAATTAATGTAATGCAAATGCAATAATTGCATGCAAAAACGATAGCGCTGTTGCATCAATCTGAAAATAGCAAAATAAACATTTTGAAAATGAGAAAACAGATTTTTAAATTTTTTAATTTTTTTTAACAATAATTTTTTATAATTGATAATAAAATAAAATATGCTTACACCAGCGAATGTCCATTTATCACTCCAATGCAAGAATGAATAATCGATGGAATAGTGAAATTCGGTGACAGCGCAAATTCCAGCAAATAATGAGCATATCACAGCAGTTGGCATTTCCTTATAATATATTTGTTTTCTTTTTAATTTTTAAAATTTTCACTTTTTTCTGGTAATTATTTTAACTGTTACAAAGTTAGTTAAGTTTTTCTTTCTTTTAAATTTCCAAATAAACTTTAAAATAAAAGCAATTAAATTTTCAAAAATTTTTAGTTATCAGATTATTTCTAATTGTATTATATGATAAAATATTATTATTTCAATAAAATTTGATCTTGAAAAGTACTTAAATCATATTGTATAACTTTCACTTCTTCTTACTTAGCATCGAACATTTCAATTTTGCAATCAAAATTAATTAATTGATTAAATTGCAGATAAAATTGTAAAATGTAATAGTTACTGATTATTTTAATTTGCGCTTATCTAATTTGATTGATTCAAAAAATAAAAAAAATAACAAATAATTAATGCAATTGCCTTTTTTCTTTTATTTCACTATTTTCATCTTTTCCAATCCCTTTTTGAATTTACTTTTATTTATAATTTTATTTCTTTTATTTTTAAAAGAAAACAAACAAACTCACAAATCTACCATACGTCTGCCTAATTTCAGCATTTTTAAATATCGAATTAGCAAGTAACCAAATAAATGATAATAATAGGATAAATGTTGCTGTACATATTACAAATAATTCAAATATTTGATAGCTACTCGCTGTGTCATTTTCATTTTTTATTCTCATTTTACTTCTTCCATCTTCTACGAGTTGTCCGTTTTCCTGAAATACGAAAACCGGAAATAGAACTCAACATAATTCACTACAATGATAATAATGAGCAATTTGAAAAGAAAAAAGAATATTACCAATTTCAACAAATATAGTATGCATTAATATTATTATTATTACGACAGTGATAACGATTGTGGAAAGTATAACTCTCCAAGTATTGATGATGAGTATTGATATTGTGACCACTTATTAGATTGTAATCAGTAGTGATTAGCATGATTATGGTTAAATCGATAATTATTATCATGAATATAATGATATCACTAATGATCATGAATAAATGATGATTATTGGAGATTATGAGCAGCTTATAATGATTAATGAATACAATATAGTGATCTAATGATTACTGATTATGGGTATGATTATAGGGTTAGAGTAGTGGTTATCAGTATATGCTGTGATAATGATCGAATTAATTAAGAGTGGAAGAAAATAATGACCTGAACACGTTGACGATTCTTGGCTAGCCAAGATGGTAGGCATTTTGAGTAGAGACAATAAATTCCAGAGTAGTAACACAGCAAAAGTGATGAAATCTGAAGTTAAATATTAATTTAATAGTTATCGAATAAAATTACATTAAATATTTTACAATTTAATAAACATTTTGATCAATCTTGACATGAACAAATAGTAATTAGATTTTAAGCTTGAATTAACCTTTTAAGTCTTATTAATCAACAGTTGTCTTTTTTGATCAGTATCGATGTTGTCTTACTTTGATTTTTACTCTGTATACTTTTAAAATTCCAATTTTTTCTTTTAAATAATTAAACTAACAAAGTAAGCTATTATTAATTTTCAATTAAAACTGCTCTTTAGTAATGAAAGAGGACAATTTTAATTCAGCTAACTTATTGCATTTCATTCTATCATCTCAACTTAACTTCTTCCACCATTTCGTCTAAATTCGTAATATTTCCTGTTGTCGAAATAATCCGGATAATTCCGTATATTTTCTTTTTTGCAATTTTTGAAATAATTTTATCATTCCTGAACCAGAAATTGTGTTAACACTATTATTCCAACTCAATTATTTCACTTATATTTTTTTGAAAATAATATATTTTCCTAAGCAATTAAATCAACAAAAAAAAAATATTTTTACTTGTAATATATCATACTAGACATAATATTACAGTTTAATTATACTTTATTATCAATTTCCTTAATTATTAGTTTAAACCTTAGCAATCAAAAATGAATCGCTCCATATTAATTAATTAAAAAAATGCATTTGAGAATGTCATCAGTGGCAGACTGAGAATTACTTAACACTTAAAAGTGTCACATAAAATTTAGGCTGAAAACCAATTACAGTTCACAATTATCATACTTTATAATTTTGTTATTCTTCTCGCTAAGCTCAAAAAAAGAAAAGAAAATGAGAAAATGTACAAATAATATGCAAAATATTGTTGAAAGAAAGAAATAAGTGGTAAATACAAACAAATTATATTTAATATAAAATCATAAAATTTCTTATTAAATGTAAAATTCATTCATTTTTTTCTTTTTTTAAAAAATGTTTACTAACTAAATGAAAAGAGGAAAAAACACAAAAATTTTTTTATTGCTATCAGAGCAATAAATTTATCTCAGATCATTTCCGCTTTCTGTTTACAATCAAATTAACATAAAATATTTTGTCATATATATAGAGAAAATATGTATAACTTAAGTATTATTTAAAAGAAAAAAAATAAATAAAAGAGAGATGAAAGGCAAATTAGCTATTAAAGCAAATATTTTGGCTGGATGAATCATTTTTATAAAAGCTAATAATTTTGTTCAAATTAATATTTAAACATTTGTTACATTTGTAATGCTTACCTTGCTAATGGGGATAGTAAACAAAAAATAACAATTATATTTTAATTTTTCAGTTTTTAATTTGAATTCAATTATTTCAATTTGCTTTTTGTTTATTTAAATCAATAATAATAGATTTTCTAGTTTATTAATAAAACCATCCATTTCAGGCTTTTTTTACAATGTCAAAAAAGTGTAAATGATGATAATATAAGAAATTAAAAAAGTTGTTAAAAATTTTCTAGTTTCAAATTCTAATACTTACATCTTGATAAGATTCAGCTACTAAGAATAATTTATTTTTTTTCAAATAAATGCTTGATTTATCATATTGTTTGGCAGTGGTAACATCAATACTAAAGTGCATATCAATCACTGCATATCAATTTTCTCTATCATTATCATTAATAACTGCAGCTAGTACTTTTTATTAATATGAGTTAAACCGTCAAAAAAAACTAAATACAATAACTATTGTTAAATGTTATTATTATTTCTGTTAATGTTATTATTATTATTATTGTTAACAATATTACCACTACTATTATTATTGTTATTGTCATTATATCATACACTGTTATTTTCCTTATCATTGCTATTTCTGCACTATTTATTATTATTATTATTACCGTTATTATTTTTTGTTACTATTAATATCGTTATCATTATCATTATTAATGTTTTCGTTGCTGAAATTATCAGTATTATTAAAAAAGTATTATTATTATATAGTGTTTTCATATGAGATTATAGAACTTTTTTTCTTAAATTTTGGGCAATTATTATTGATATTAATATCATTATTAAGCATACTAATTATTATTGTCATTACTTCACATTATTAAAATTAGCATTATTGCCACTATCATTACTGTTAATAATAACTTTTATACTGACCTACCTGGCTCTACTGTTACTATTATTACCAACCTATTGTGGCAAATAATGGAAGGACTTGAGGACTTACTACTGAAGTAAAGTAGAGGAAGAGAAGGAGTCTCTCTCTCGGCCTCGTTAACATCGCTCAGAAATGATAAGAATGCATTGTTGTGGTGATGAAGTGCTGATTACTAGTTGAGCATCGAGGGCTTAGTTTTGTATCCATGGCGATGGTTACTTTCTGAAATTATGGCTTGTTATTAGTGCTAGTAATATACTAAAGTGACATTGACATAAAAACAGCGAATGTGATTTTTTGTTAAATTAAAAGATTTAATTTTGTCGGGAAAAAATAGAATAATTAAATTCAAAATTATAAAAAAAAAAAGGAAGGAAATAATAATACAGCTTTGTTTACAATTTGAAAAGGAAAAGAGGGAATTAACTTTTGAAATATTATCGATATTACTGCTAATTCGTGTAATATGGAGCAAATTATCAAAAATATATTATTCAAATTTTTTTATTTTTGGATATTCGTTCTTTTTTAATTTGAGTTACATTACTATTACTATTGCTTATATTGTTTTTTACCATTAATACAATTATTTGTGCCAACTTTAACTAAGTAATCATCGATAATAATACAATATCAGTTTTGTTAAGATTTAAAGAAAAGAAAAAGCGATTTAATTAAAAAACGAAATTTAATATTCAAATGTTCTTTTCATATTTAGCATTTGATTTTTTTTTTTTTGCCACATTTCATTTTATTCATACAATTACTTACTTATATTTTGCCTTCTTTATTTATTAAAATAATGATAATTAAAAATAAAATCTTGGATTCTAATTTTTCAATTTTTTCATCACTCTTCTAACAATTATTTTTTTGCAACAATTTTCTTTTTTGATAGAAAGACTAAAATGAAAACTAACAGTTGAACTCAACAATAAATGTTTTATTTATTTTTTTTTTCTCAGATTAAAATTCTTTAAAACTATGAACAAAAGAAAGGAAACATAAACAGTGAAAGCCATATAAAAACGAAGAAAAAAGGAAGAATTCTCGAACAATTTTACTGATTGATCACTTTAAAGGGTAGGAAAAATTTGATCAAATCAACAAAAATTTTTAGAAACAAATGTAAGATTATTGTAAATGATAAGTTCACTTTTTTAAACATAAAATTTTTTTATTTCTTAAAAATTGTAAGATTTATTTAGTAGCGAAAGCTATGAATCATTTGAAATTTCTATGGTTGTTTTATAATAAACGAAAGGAAAAAATCAAAAAAAAGAAAGATTTTTTTTTTTTGAAAAAAGTGAAAAATTTGGAAGCAATAATTCAACACTAATTGAATACAGTACAATCCATATTTTATCACTTACATTCTTATCATTATTCCTTTTTTTTTTTTTTTTTTGCAATTATCTTTTTTACAAATCGTTCTTTCCTGTTTGTTCGCACATTTATATTTGTAAATTTGTTGAAATATATTAAAATTACCAAATCATCAAATTTTACATTTTTTTATATTTTCGAAATAAAAATTTTGTCATTTTTAAATGTTTCATTTTGTTCATTAGAAGAAACAATTTGCAAAGGAAAGAATAAAACGCGCAACAAAAATTTTTATAAAATGTAAATGTTAAATTGAGTATAGAAAAGAAATAATAAAGCTATATAACAATATAAAAAAGTCTCCTCAAATTATGTATTAATTGATCAGATTTGCAATTTAAAAAATCTGATTAATTACGGAGAAAAATTTGTTAATATAAATTAAAAAACAACTCGATTTGAAATTCAAAATAAACTTTTCCAAAAAAATTTTTTAATTTTTTGATGATTTTTACAAAAAATTTTATTTCTGTTCTTTTTTTTTTTCGCCTATTTATATAGAAATAATATTTAGGAGAAGAAAACGTTGTAGAAAAAGTAAAGTATAATAAAGTAAATTGGTGAAAGTTTCTAAGAGCGATGTGTTTGGCTGTTATATCAGAAAAGGGAGAGTGAGAATCTCGAAAGGATGCATTAGTCGATACAAGGCGGCTAATGGCATATAAATGAGGCCTAATGCTTGTCATAGGTTTAAGGCTCAACTTGAAATCGAAGATTAAGGCCTAGTTGCAATTTGCTGAGACAGTAAAATGATATTTGAAGTGAGGAAGCAGTGCAGAATGTGTAAAATATTCAAAAGTTTAATGAAAAGATAATTTTTCTCTCGTAGCTCACTTAAAGCATATCTATCCAATTTAAGCTTAAGCTTAAGGCTGCTTAACAAAATAAATCAAAAATTAAAATTTAGTTATTTATAATTTGCTGAATTATCAAAATGATATTGAAAGTGAGAAAAAAATAGAAAATGACGTAAAATATGTAAAAACAGTTTTTGACTTATTAAATTATCAAAACTTTAATCATTGCTACAAGCAAAAATGAATGCAAATAATTTGTAAAAATTTCTTTGTACAAAAAAATAAAAAATAATTTTAGAAAAAAAAGTAATTATATTTTCGTTAAAGTATTATATTTGAAGTATTATGTTTTCGTCTTTTTTTTTTCTTCTTCATTAATTAAATATTTTGAGGATATTTGTACTATTTGTTCTTTTTCTCATTAATTTTTTCACTCTAATAAAGTAATAAATAATTTATGATTTAATGGCATAAAACAAATTTTTAATGCTAATAAAATTTATCAAATATTTGATAAATAATTATAATTGGAAGGAAAATGCATTCTCATTATATTGATTTCATTAATTTCTTATCGATTTAACATTCATTAGTTTCTAATAAATTTTATACCTTTTTTTAAATGTATTACTTTTATAAATTACAGCTAAAAGTCAATCAATAAATTTTAATAGATTTCTGTTTATTACATGCATATATTTAAAAGAAAAGTAATCGAATTAAAAAATAGAATAAATTGAATTAGTGATAAAATGTTATTATTTTCATAAATTAATCGAGAAATTTTTTTTTTTTTTTTTGCATTTCATTTAAAATACTTTTTTCTCAATCAAATTAAGAGTAATGATTATCCGATCATTATAAAATTACAATTTCAAAATTTGAAAATACATTAATTATTACTTAGCTTTTAATTAAGCATATTTCTATGATTTTAAAAATTTAAAAAAATTTTTTCCCTAGAAAAAGCTATAAAAAACAATTTATAATATCTAACAGCTGCATTTTATAACAAATTTGATGCTTTAATGTAAGCTTAACGTTTGCTTTTTTTTTTTTCATTTCATTTTGTTACTTTTATCATCCAATATTCTGTAGCATTTCATTTCGTTGAATTAAATATAAAATTTTGAATTTCAAATTAACACTTTAAAATTAGCTATAAGTTTAGAATAATGAAGTTTTCTCCACTAATCTTTTCAATCTATTAAAATTATCGTTTTATAGTGCTAAATTAGTTTTGATTTAGGTAGCATCTTTTAAATAGATTTTGGGTAGTCATCAATGAATAATAATAGTAGTCATTCAAAATTAGAACCCATCACAAAAAAGAGGTCAAAGAATTAAACGTGACCCGACTTCTTGCATTTTCTATTAGCATTCGTTATCTCCTTTGATCTCTCTCATTTATAGAATTTTCAACCAAATTTTCAACTAAACCATTTATAGCCAAAATGAAGTGAAAATTTAAAATGTTTCACTTATTTTATGCTTTTTTCTTCTATTTTTTTTTTTTTGATTCAAATAATTAATTCGTGCAATTATTTTTCCAAAAAATTTTTTGCTTAATTTTTGCATTTTTAAATTTTTGTCATTTATTTCATTTTACTTATGAAATTCAAAAATTGAAAGTGTTAAATGTATGAAATATTAAAACAATTTTTGAGATGCTCTGATGCCACAATGAAATATGTAATTTTGAGAGATTCATTGACATTTTGGAATTGTATGATTTTTTTTTATTGAAATTTGCAAGTGTTACTTTTGTAAGGCGCTGATTAACTAGGAAAGTTAATTTTTTCTCTTTTAATTGTATGAAAAAAAGTCACAATTTTACTTTTTTTAAAAATTATTTTGAAATTCTCTTTGATTTTTTCGAGTTCTGAAAATTTTAGAAATTTGCTTACTAATAAATTTATTCGGTTTCCTTTTTTTATTTTTCTTACGAAATTCAAAAATTGGAAATAAATTTGATCATATAATATTTCAAAGATTAAATTTTTCTTTCGAAATTCCTAAAACATTTTAAGGATTAAAATTAATTTTTGACATCATTGTACTATCGCTAATTAAGCTTAGTTAAAAATTGCCAAAAAATAATGTAACAATTTTGCTTGACGTACGATCACGTTTACGTGTGTCACTCCAATACGCTAATATGCTATGTATTCAGTATTTTTTATGTTACTGCAAATTTGAAATTTATGCAAAAGCAAAACGTGAAATAAGTGTGCGTAAATAACTGAACGAATTGAGAACAATAAATTATAAATTTAAAAAAACAAAAAAACAAAAATTCAAAATTACAAGATAAAATGATTTTACTTAGAGTTATTTTATCGCTGATTATAATAAAATAATTTATGCAAATTTATATAAAACAAAATAAAAGATTTTGTAAAAAAATGAATAATAAAAAAAAATTATTAAAATATTAAAAAATTGAAAATATATGTAAAATTTTAAATTGAAAAGATGAAGAACTTATTAATGCTAGTAAATAATCCATTTTTTGCATTTAATTTATAGTGAAATTTAAGTCATTTTTATATAACAAATAGTAATTCATAAGATTTTGTAACATAATATAATAACTTTTCCAAATTATTTTTGGCATCGTTTATGATGCAATTATTATAATAATAATCTTTTATGTATGACTGCAATTTGCATATCAAAATAATAATAGTTTGAAATGATTAAATTTCAATTGCAGTGCAAGTTTAATGCTGAATCATTGAATAAAGATGATAATGCATCGTCAAATTATAACTACAATAAGAATAATAATATAAATAACAGTAGGAATAATGATGATAATAATAAGAGCATTAGAAATAATAATTATACGTAGTGATTGATCAACACCGGAAATACGGTTCATCATTTTATATAATATAACGATTGCATTCATCAGATATGACTGAATCGAGTTGTGACCCGTTTTAAAATAAATATCAATAGAAATTTGAATGAAAATATTCAGATATTATTGTTGTTATCATTACTATTGTCAGAAGGGTATCATCATCGTCATTGTGATTATTACTATAGTTGATGTTATGATTATCAATTATTATAGTCATTATTATTATTGTTATTATCATTGTGATTATCGTAAGTAACTATTTGAGAGCAAAGAATTAATTAATTAATTGATGCAATTATTTGCAATATTTGAACAAAATAAAAATTTTTGGACAAAAAAAAAAAAGAAATTAGAAAAAAAATTAATTATTTAAAGTATCTGAGAAGTGACGTAAGCACGCAAGGTGTATAATTAATAAATGAAATGAAAATTTTGAAAAAGATGATAATGAGAAGTTGTTTGTTCATTAAAAATGAAAGCTGTCCCTCTCTCTCTCTCTCTCGTAAATTGCAAAAGACGGAAAATAGGAAATTCAATGAAAAAGTTCAAGGTCATATTTTAATGAACAATCAGTTTGTAAATAGAAGGATATTATTTACAAAATTACATATTTAAAATTAAATCCTTAAATGATTCAGTAATGAAGAAATTTCAAGTTTAGATTGTTATGTTTAATTACAGATTTCAAAATTTATAACATTTATATTTAGTTGAGTAATATATTACTAAATCAGATACAATCATTATAATATTACCAAAATTTAATTCAACATCTGTCGTTTGCTTTCTTTCTGCTTTTATTCGTTTAATTTGCTAGAATTTCCATAAAGTGTGAAACGGAAGACATTGTGCTAACTAATCAAACTTTTTGGTTTATAAACTAATTATGAACTTCGCGAAAAAAAATTTTTTTCCTCAAAATTTTGTTCGAAAATGAAAATTTGTAAAAAGAAGGAAAAATTCATTTTTGTATTTTCCGTTTATTTTCTTTTTGTTGTCTGTCGTACAAACAATCATAAAAGTAGGAAATGCAATTTGAAGAAAAACTAAGTTTTTCCTGAGCGTTAGAGTAGATTGTTCATTTTTTCAGCATTCCGAAAATTTTATTCGGAAATTATTTGTTTATAAAATTTAAAAAAAAAAAAAAGAGAAGGAAATGCTGCAATTAATTATTGACTACTTAATATGAAAATGTAAATAAGGTTGGATTTTTTTGTTGAAAATGATATCAATGAAAGATTATTTTCTCTGTTTTGTATATTAATATTTAACATTACTTATTATTAAACTCATAACGGTTTTTATATTTTTATAATAATAATATTCCTATTGTTTGTTCTTGTAATTAAACGTGTAAAAACGTGAACGTAAATTAAACATTATCACGTTAAAGGATTTTATGAATATTGAGAGAAGAAAGTGTGCATTGTACTTTGTGATTTAGGTCATTTTTCATTTTTTTTTTTTTTGTTCCTTTTTTATTTAATTTATTTACTATGCAACAAACGTAGTGGTAATATAAATGCTGGAAATATTCTCAAATAAATATGTAATTTTCATCTTTTTATTGTCATTTATTATTTTTTATTTATTTTTTGTTGACATTACAAATAAACAAATATTTCGAAAAACAAAAAAAAAAAAATGATCTACAAGAAAAGATCTTTTTTATCAATAAATTTGAAATTTTGTTCGACTAATCAGAAGAAAAAAAAATAAGTAAATTTTTGCTACAAATCAAATAATCGAATACTGAATTGAATATTTCAGTTTTTGAGTAAATGATTAAATTGTCAAAAGGGCGAATATTATTTTATGGATATGTCACAGAAGAGGCGGAGTTGATCAAATACATCAGCGATCGTTGTGCAAAATATGCATTGCTAATTGCGCCAATATATCGATGCGTAAACTATCGATGATTGTAGCATTTAAATTCGTAAATTTAGAATTTGACTCACTTTGAAAGAAAAGTATTTCAAAATTTTTTAGATTCGAATTGAAATTAAAAAAATTTTTGAACACAAAATGAATTTTAAATAATATTTTGCTGTTTGCAATGCAATTTGCTTGTTTTTCTCTTTGTTTTTCATTTTTTCTTATTTCTACCATTTGATAGATTAAAAAAAGAATAAAATTCTCAAGTTTTCTTCTTTTTACTACTAAATTATATTATTTTAATTATTTTGTGATATCAAATAAAAGTTGAAATGAAAAAAAAAAGCATATAAATAATTTTTTTGTTTTACTTTGTTTTTTCTTTTTTGATATTTTCAGCAAAATTCAAAATGTGATTTTTTTTTCACTGAAAATTATGTTAGTCAAAAAAAATTAACATAATTTTTTCTTTTTTTATTTTTTACATTTTATTTGCTTTATTTTGTTTTTTAAATTCTTAGTATATTATACACTTTTCTATTTTGTTTCTACTATTTTTATATATGTTCAAATTAGCTCTAATTTTATAAAATTTTATGGTCACACATATGTTATAATTATACATGAAATTTATTTTAGCATTACTTACAATTTGATAGCTTTGTCATATTTAGATTATACAATGATGATTTCATTATGAGATGAGATTAAAACGGACTTTGTGTTATTTATTTTTATTATTAAATAATTTTCCGTTGTATTAGAATTATATTTAATGATTGTGTCATTGTATTTTAACAAAATTTGAGAAATTTATTTTAAAAAAAAATTAAAAATGCCCAATTCATTAGTCGTTTTTTCGCAAAATTGAACGAAAAATTTTTCATAATTAAATGAAAGATTATGCAAAAAATAAAAAAATGAAAAAGAAAGGAATTTTTATGATTTAGAAAAGAGCAAAAGCATATTTTCAGATTCAAAATTTTACTCAGTTATTTTACTACTCAGCTAGCCTCGCTGGACAAAGGCAAAACATTCATTTCGTTGTTTATTTGATTTTATTAATTACTCTCAACGAATTGGCATTAGTAGAAAGAAATTTCTTACGAATCTAAATTACAAACAAAAAGGTAATAATATATTTGATTTGAATATATTTGAGATGAAACTACAATAAAATGAAATAATCAAATTTTGAAAATACAATTATTTTTTTCATGCTTAGCAGTTCTAATAAAAAATAGAAATGAAGGAAAAAAGGCAAAAAAAACTATCAGTGATAATTAAAATTGTAATTTAAATTTGAATGCGAAAAGTTTACGTAATTTATTGATGAACTATGCATCATTGATAAGTTCCAATAAGTAATTCCGATAAGTATCCAATATCTATAAATCATTTAAAAAAAAAGGAAGCAAAAACACATATATCATTATTTTTTTTTAAATTCAGGATAGATTTTTTTAATTTGAATACTGTAATTAAGTAACTTAAAAAAATATCGTAAAAGTCTACACTTACTAACAGATGGTGGGTGGCTTTCCATATGTTATATATTTCGCATTTGTTATCAATTTTGTTGTTTTCATCGTCTATTAATTTAGTTGATAAGTTCAGAATTTACCTAAGTATCTAAATTACAGTCATAATTAACCTTTTATCATTCCTTGATAAGGTTTAGTTTTATATTATAATAAATTAAAAATTTTAATTAAATTTTGAAATAAAACAAGTATTATTGATGAACTGCATCCATTTCTGTATTCACTACTCAATTAAAATTAATTCTAAGTCCATCAGCTTTTAATTATTTTTAGGCATTTTCAAATAATTTTATTAATTAATTAATTATTGCATACAACTACAGTTGTTATTAATTGCATTTATTCAACAAACAAATTAGCATCTTTTAGTAAAACGAATACAATATTTTTATTCAAATATTCTAACTTACAGATCTGACCTTGAGGTCATGCTAATCTTATTTATGCAAATTGTCATCATTTTCAACTGCTGCCATTGCTCGTCACCTAATCCTGTTTTGTGTTCAATGCTCAATTTGATGTTATCAGACCACTCTTAAGCCTTCACTGGAATTTCATATCAATACTGTAACTCTGCCATGCCTAAATATCTCAGAGTAATGAGTTGAAAGTTTTTCTTTCAGAAATTTATTTTATTCATTGAGAAAAAGAAAGGAATGACAAATTTATTTTTAAAATAATTTGCTACTAAAAATTAATTATGTTGAAAAGAAAATTCGTAGAATATTATAATTTTCAAAATATTTTCAGTTTTTTAAATTCTTAAATTCAGTTTTCTTTTACTATACTATTTATCACTTTGTATTATATGGCATTATTTTAATATAATCTTTAAGTTTTACACATTAATGATTAAACAATTATAAATGAACATTATGTTTGAGAAATGTTTATTGAAATTTTAATTGGTCAATTGAAATTTTAATGCACTTTTGCAAAATGTATTCTTCATCAGTCTAAATTATCATGAATTATCAGCATCGAAGTTAATAACATCAATCTAATAGTGATCAACAATTAATTGATTGAATCAATTGCATATTTGAATGAGCAATTAGAACTTTTGTAATGTTTTAAATTTAAATGTTTCATTGCTATTAACAATTTCTATTTGCAACTTCAATTTACTTTTACTAATTTAATTTAAAAATAGGTATCGAATTTAGGTCAAATAATCAATAAATAAGTATCTGTCAGGTAATAATATTCAGTGAAAAGTTCAAACTCCAAATGTTCTTTTTTCAAAATGTTTTTAAGAATAAAAAATATTTTTAAATTTAAAATTAGAATATTGCAGAAAATCGAAGTTCATTGCCTGGACCAATGTAATAATCTGATAAAATTTGTTTAAAGACAATGTTTGAATACATCCTAACTTATTGATAACTTTTTCTACCTTTTCTCCATTAATAATAACGATAATAATATTTACAAGAACAATAAGTTCATTTATTGTACTAATAATATTTCTATTTCTAATATACCATTATAATCGGTATTGAATTTATTTTAATTATTGCAGTTCCTTTACTTTAGATTTCGAATTAATCCATTCCTCTTATCACTTTCTCTTCGTTTTTTAAAAATTTTTAAAAGTTTTGCACTAATCCTTGCTACTCTTTTTTTCATTCCATTAATCTTTTAATTCTTATTGATCCAATAATCTAACAAATAGATCGAAATTTCATTTTATTTATTTATACTCTTTCTTGTTTCTTTAATCATTTCCAAAAACTCTCCCTAACACCTGATTAATTTCTCTCTTTCTCTTCCTCTCTCTCTCTATCTTCTTCCCTCTCTCTATGTGTACATTTGTTCTTTTGTTCTTTCTAATCTACAAATAAATAAATTTAAAAAAAAAAATGTTCCAATTTAGTAGCAAATACTATGTATCAGATTTATTCATTTAGTTAGTAGAAAATACTAAAATACAAAATTTATTTTCTTACCTTTTCATATCTTTTTTTTCATTTTTCAAATAAATATTTAATTCTAACAATAAAATAAATTGCATTCTTTTTTTTTGTTTACTTACTCTTTTATTTCAAAATACGTTTAATTGAATTAATTATACTATATGAGATGTCTTTCTTCTTCCTTTTATAATCAGTTAAATTTAAATATTATCATGTGAATATTGCAGTAGCACTCATATATTCGATTAATTTAAATTTGAAATACTTTGC
Source organism: Brugia malayi (assembly GCF_000002995.4). Taxonomy (NCBI): domain Eukaryota; kingdom Metazoa; phylum Nematoda; class Chromadorea; order Rhabditida; family Onchocercidae; genus Brugia; species Brugia malayi. The sequence continues at coordinate 14,079,163 of NW_025062476.1, read as the reverse complement.
TTATTTTAGCTCGTATCTGCAATGTACGATCATAAGCAAATAAGAGTAATCAGCTTTGATCGTCAATAATGGTAATGCAACAACAACAACAACAGTCTATTGTATTAGGAGCTGTACAGAAGTAGTTTGGTGGAATTGAGGGAAGGTTGTCATCAAGTTTGGCTCTCCACTTTTAAGACTGACAAATCAAAGAGCTCAGTGATCGCTAAGAACCCTTCAGATGTTCGCAATGAAAACAAATTTCAATATTTTGTAAGTGAAAGTACACTTAGCAGGTCATTCTAATGTGTCACCACTGTCACATTCAAATACCTTACATCACTTATTGGTAAACATCTTATGTAATACTTTACCAGAAAATAAGCATATCGATGCAATTGAATTATGAAAATGAAATGAATGGAATAAACAAAATTTACATTATTTCACATTAAATTATGTTGAATAATACTGAAAGTAATGCTGAACTAATGTTAGATTCGATTAGAAAATGATAGAATTCTTGATGATTAATTGAAACATCAGACATTGAAATTTTTTAAAATTAATTTTAAAAAAGCTGTAATTGATTAGAAATTAGAAAAGAAAAAAAAATAGCAAACTTTGAAAATGCTAATAAATAGACGAATTGATTTGAGATTTTAGACAAAAGTTTTAAATTAAATGTCTTTAAACACTTCGAAAAAAATGATAATACTGAATTGTTAATTTTTTAAGAGTAAATAATTTTATGAATTATTTATTTGCTTTGGATAATGTTATGTCTTAAAAAGTTTCATTTAAAATTTAATTTATAGCGAATGCTTGAATTTTTTCAAAACAAAGTCACTTGATAATTTAATAAATTTTACTTAATTTTATTGTTTTTAATTTTTCATTTTATTCTGTTTTCCAACAAAGACAAAAAAATCAACAAAATCAAATTGAATCAATGGCATATTTTAGGTTATTAGCATTGCTGTGGAAGCATATAATTTGTGGTACATTAACAAATGAGGTGCATTGCACCCGAATAGCACCGATTCAAGGAAGTGCTGCAAATATGGATGATTCCGGAAAACGGATTCAAGAAATCAGTACAACTGTTGCTGATTTAACACTTAAAGAAACATTATGTCTTAATTTTTCGGTATTAAAAAATCTATATAGATAAACAAACAAAAAAAAAAATTATTTCTTGCAAAAATGCCGCAAAAAAAAGGAAATAAAATAAAATTGAAAATTATAAAAATTCAATACAATTAATAATTTTTAAAATTTCACATTAATATGAGACATAATATTTCTAATCTCAGTGATTATCAAATTATCAAAAATGAATCAGGATAAGAATATAACAACAGCAACTGATAATATCAATAATAATAGCAATAATCATGCTTAATAATAATTATTAATATATGTTTATGTCATTTTTGAAAATTTACATCAATATTAAGATTTTTAATTTTAACACTTATCAAAACATTAAAAATTAAAAGTCAAATTCCAAAATTTAGCACATTATTTTTGAAAATTTACGTTAATATTAAGGATAATACTTAAAAAGACTTTTTACAACTAACAAATTAGCCATAAGACGAAAGAGCGTAAATAACAAACATCAAAATTTAACGTAATTTTCTATTTTTAAATGTTTACTTTAATATTCCAATAATATTTATCAACTCTTTTGGCAACTAGCAAATCAATAGAAGTGATAAAGTGGTGTGATAATGATAACAGTAGTGATTAGTAATGATAATAATGATGAAAGGATGGGATGAGAACACAGATCCACACCATTGAATATGTTCGCATGGAACAACAGTTTCCTGTTTCCGCATCCTACAAATTCGGAATTCCACTGATCACAACAAGTTGCATCTGTGATTGTGCCGGTGCCGAGCAGTATTGCAGTGTGGATGATTATAAATATAAGTAATACTAAAATGTCTTTTTTATTTTTCTTTTTTTAGAAATGAAGAAATTTTTCAAATTGTAATTAAATTCGATAAACTATTTAAAAAATAAGAAATATTTATTCAATTTATGTTAAATAATAATGAATGTTTTTAATCACAAAAATAAAATAAAACTATTTTTCTAGTTACCAAAATGTAATAATTGCTTAATTTGAAAACTATTTGAAATTAAAACAGCATATGTTTAAATGAACAAAAATATTATTTAATTATAATTAACAAAAATAAATATTTTACACTCTGAAAAAAAAAAAAAAACTAAAAAAGGATTACACATAATTTTATATTTAATTAAATTTTATATTTTATGAATTGCACAAAAGGCTCTGTCTGCTATCGGACATACTACGCACATCAGTCGAGCAGTGGTTGCTTGATGTCATCCAAAAGTGAAGTTTGTTGCGAAGTTGCGATCGAACCGTGCGACGTATAACTTTCATTTCACATTTTAATTTTATTCATTACCATTTTTTTTATTTTATTAATTTTTAATTTATTTACTTCCACTAATGTTTGTGTTTATTAGCTTAAATTAAATTATTTATTCATCTTTATTTCTTTAATCTATCTCTAAACTGTTTAATTTACAAAATATATAATTAATTCAATATATTAGTTTAGCTAATATGTATATTAATACTTATCCAACTATTCTGTCTATTTACCGAAGAAACAATTTATTCAAATATTATTTGCGAGAATTTTCCTTCTCCGTTATAATCGTAGCCAAATGTTTAACAAATGATAAGTAATCATTTTCTAATCTTAATTTTCATATAATTCTAATATGTTTTGATTTCATTTATTAATTCTTTACTTTTTGGAAATGATATTAACATATTTACTTGCTAATTTCAATTTATCAACAGGGAAGAACTTATACAGCTGTAAAGTTAACTCAACCTGATACAATAATCATTCTCCGACATCGCATTTACGAGCGTCTAGCAAGTCGCTGGACAGAAGCAGCTTCTGAAGAATTTGAAGCAGTTGTTAATAAAGGTTCAGCTAAAATGGAGACAATTGATAAGCGACAGGTTTTTTCTAATTGAATTATCATTTGAATACTATTTAGGATTAAATTTTTTGAGTGACTGAATTAGAATTTTAGAGTATTAAATTCATTAAATGACAATACAGAAAAAGAAAAAAGTAATTGTTAAAAGTGCTTTGATGCTTTGTTCTTTTTTCTTCATTTATGTTTCTTTTTTTAAAATTACTTTAATATGAAATTTTTTCTTTACGATAATAATTAATTGTTATCATATATACATATATATTACCTTTTTTGCAGATGGAAATACGAACTACAACAGGTCGAGCAATCCGTGAAATGTTAAACGGAATGTATTATTTTTCGAATGATAATCGTCAATTAATGATGGGTGTACGACTAAATGAACCAACTGAAAGTGACATTCATAAGTTGGGTTGGTTACGCAAAAATGCTAATTCATGGTTGATACGTAATGGAATTATTAAAATTACCGATTCACAGGTATACAAAATTACTTCAATTTCATAAAAAAAAACAAATGGAAGGAGTTATGTGGAAAAAATGAAAAATTTTCTTTGAATTTTATCTTTTTTTTTTTTGTTTTGACATAATTAAATTGAAATTAATATAAATTAAAAAAGAATTATTCTTGATTTTTTTTGAAAAAAAACCGGAAAAAAGTATTTTTTTTTTTTGTAGCATGTTACAATTGAAAATTGTAAAGGACAACGTTATTTAACTCGATACAATGCAGAATATTTTATAACTTCCGATGATCGTATCACTGATCTTGATCTCGGCTATCCGGTTCATGAGCAGAACTGGATTGAACAAGTGGAAATTTTAAATGATAATCGAGCAGTACGAATTGTTCATGCTGAAGGCACTGTAGTACATATTAGTGTTAGCAGTGACACTAGGTGAAAGTTTAAATCAAATTGTAAAATTTAAACTATAAATTATATAAATGTAATAATTGCTGACTGTATTAATTTTTAACGATTTTTTGATAAAAACAGAAGTTATCCATTGCTGATCTAAACAAAAAATAAATTTATCTAATTCTTTTCTTTTGCTCTAAACATTCGTTTTAATCGTTAATGAATTTATTTTTGTTTTCTTTTAAGACCCATAATTGTAAGACATGCATCACATTTGCTAACATTCAATGGAACAATTCGAATGGATGATCAATCAAATCGATTTCTCAACCTTACAATACTTGTAAACTTTGTAATAAAAAAGTTGAATAAACATAAAGTTACAATCATAATTAGTTAAATATTTTGTGGTGGATTTTTGGTACAAAAATAAAAAAACAAATTCAAAGTAAAAATAAAAATCAAACTCAAAGTATAAAAGTAGAAAAAAAAAATTGATCTTATTCACTTTAACTTATGTACTGTTTTAATTTATTACTAATGATTATTTGATTTAAATTTTGCATCAAATAATTTTGCAGTAAAGCTCACTAAATTATTTGTTATTAAAATTATTTGCAGACATTTTTTTCTCTTTTTTTTAAAATTTTTTCGAAGCATTGTAATAAGATTTTTAATAGTAACTTATAATAGTAGCATTGAATGATTGATCATTTTGCTTTCTGTTTTTTTTTTTTTTTTTGGAAACAAACATTATTTTGAATTATTTTTAATAAGAAATAATTCGAAAAATTTAAATTTCCAAGAAGAGAGGAAAAAATTAGCAAAAGAGAAAAGTTTCATTTATTGTTCTCATTTTTAGGGTGGAAAAGGGACATTAATTGGTTATGTGCATCGGTCAGAGGATAAATCGAGCACCGATTGGAGTTTTAGCATAGAAATTGGCACCGCAACAAGGACGAAATTTACTGCGACGATCGGTGGAATTCCAACAGGAATAATCTCCGATCGGTATGTGTGCTTGCAACCGGCTGGTGATGCCAGTGCGGAGCAGTGCAAGTGGTTAAAGTAAGTGAGAAATTATGTTTCAGTTCTAGTTTGTAATTAAACTGGGAATGAATTTGATTATTAACTTGTACTGGAGTGAATTTTAATGATTAAAGTTAATCAAATATTGAGGAAATGAAATTTGATCTTTTACTTATAGTTAAATTAGAAATGAATTTGAACATTAATTTATTTCATATTTTGTGTACAATGCAGTGGTGAATGCTTAAAGTAAGTTATATATATTAAGAAAAATCTAATTTTTAATTTATGGCAAAATTTGCAAGTGAATTTGAATACTAATTTATATTTCAATAAGTTTTATGTACATTTTCTTGTTGCTATAAATAAATATTTTTGTATTTTTCTACATATATTTCCGTGTTTTTTTTGGATTAAAATTTAGGATTATTTAATGTGATATAATTCAGATACGAAGCATCGCCGCTACGTGAACGACACGTGGCACACCGTTGGCAAGCAGGTATTGACAATTGTCCAGGATGCAACGAGCGTGGCATCGAGAATTTCCTGCTCAATCTTGACCCACGACAGTGGCTCAACGGTCTAAACTCAACAACCGAAGCAGTCACTTGCGCTTTAGAAATAGCGCTTGTCATAGTAAGTATATTAGCCACCGTGCTAATATGCACAAAATGCATTATTCCATTAGCCAAATGTACTATTTCACTCAGTAAACCACCAAAAAAATGAAATTTTATATATTAATTTGATTAATTTATTCTTAAAGCATTTGACAATACACAATTTTACGATATTATTTAACGTTTTTTGCTAGTAAATCTTACAATTAACGTTGAAATTTACGAAGCAAATAATTTCAAAAACTTTTTTTATTTTATTTAAAATGCCTTTATTAAAGTGTGCCTTATTAATTTTGTTAATTAATTGCATTACTTTTTGCATTGTTAATTAATATGCATGCACTATGCCTCAGTTTATTCATTTGCTCAAATGACATTTGACCATGAATTTGAATTCTTAAACAAATTTTTAATCAGAAATCATTAATTATTTGGAGTTATTATTCTGACATTATTAATTATTCTGCCTCCAAATTCTTTTAAAAGTGTTTTCTTTTTATTATCTGATAAAGCTAACTGCTGGTCATAAGTCATAATTTGTATTGAAAAAATGATGTTCCGGTGATATTACCATCATATTTAAATTAGAGTTTAAAAAAAGAAAAAAGAAATTTGTAATTTACTCTGTTTCTGCTGATAATAACGATACTCTTTGATATTATTCTATTATCACAACATTAATGTATGCTAATTATGCTTTCAGTGATATTATATGATAAGAAAAAATTCATTTCAATGAGAAATTTGAAATTTGTGACATTTGCAAAGTGTCAATTTAAAAAACGTTTTTTTACATTTTTTTTTTTTTTAAATTTCTTAATGAAATATAAATTAATCTGTTTTTTCAATAAATTACTTTAATAGAAATTTCTCCGTTTGGATCAAAATTTCTTTTTTTGAGAAAAAATTTCAATTTCTCCTACATTTTTTAGTTTTTAGTTCTTATTTCTTAATTTTTTATATTACACAAATGTATTACATCTCGCATAAGATACTAATGAGAAAGTGATAAGATGAGCAAATTATCACTGATGAATTGCTGATAAGGCAGAAAATAGAGTGTAAACTGTAGAATAATGATCCTAACTTGTCTTAATTAATGCAAAACTTACAATTTGAAAATAGTTTAAAAAACAAGTGAAGTCACGCTTAATTGAAAATAACTTATAAATAAGTGAAGTCACGCTTAATTGAAAATAACTTATAAATAAGTGAAGTCACGCTTAATTGAAAATAACTTATAAATAAGTGAAGTCACGCTTAATTGAAAATAACTTATAAATAAGTGAAGTCACGCTTAATTGAAAATAACTTATAAATAAGTAAAGTCACGCTTAATTATTTCTTACAGTTTATCTCAATTTTAATCATTCATATAAATTGTCAACATTTTTGATTACTGTAACATATTGTATTGTTCCAGTTAATATCAATGGAATGAGAATTAAAATAATTGAATATGGATTCGATTATTTTGATTATCTTTAGTGGTGCTAAAATGCATGCAAAATGCAGGCCAAAATGCACGCTACTGCAGCACAGTTAAATTTAGCTTCAAGCATTTTTTTACTTGTCGAAATTTGTTTACTTTTCCTTCGACATTTAATTGTTCCATTGTCAAATATTTTTGCCACTTTGAGCGGTTCTATTTTCTTCATTCACTCTTTCCGGTATCAAAGAACTTATAGCTGCTTTCCGTGCTGCATTTCCTTTTCTTGCCGGATCTTCCTGAAATATAGAAGTACCATAAATATTTGTTATGCAACGAAAGAATTAACATATTTGAATAAATACACTAAATCATTTAATGCTTGCAAAAATTTCTGTATTATTTACAAAATGGAGAAATATTAATGTATAATTTATTTTGCTCAAATTTTATCATTCAAAATTTTTTATTTCTTATTAATATGACTTTAATTTAATTGATAAAAACTTTTTGCTTATTACAGAAAAATTGCTTCCATCTTTGATAATTTCATTATGTTACACATTAATTAATTAATTAATATATTTCGCATTTGTTAGTAATAATAATAATATCAATGGCAAATGAATTAACACAAATTGTAAACAACATTTGTTTATTTCATTATTGCTATTATTATCAATGTTTTTGTTATTAATGCTATTATTATCAAATATTATCATTGTTGTTATTTATTATTGATAACAAAATGATTAATATCAGAGAATCAATGGAATCAATGGCAATTTGCTAAACAGAAAAAAAAACAAGTTAAAATTCATTTCTCTATTAAATTTGAATAAATTACTAAAATTATTAGAGTTTATCTTTAATTTCTGTCTTTTTTTTTTTTTTTTTAGATTATTGAATACCAAATTTTTTTCAACGTATGATGGCGCATCAGCAAAATATGAGCTATCCAAAATTGGCGCTTGGTGACAATAATACCGTTTGCGCTTATATTTTGTTATTGCTAAGAAAGCCAAAATGCAACGTACGATGCAAATTGCAATAATTTCCAAAAGTATTAAAGCAAATGGTATTTGTATTACCTAAATAAAAAATTAAAAGTTAAAAAAAGTTTATTTTTGAAGCAAATAAAATTTATCTCAACCAGAAAGCTATTAGCAAAATTTTTTTTAGTAATGAATTAAAAAAAAAAAAAGAAAAAAACTTAGAAAACTCTAATTTTATAAATTAAATTAAAATTGTTTGTGCAAGACAAAAGTTTATCATTTTCAAAAGTAAAGAAAATTTTAAATTGTTCTATTGAGGAAAAAGAATTTATTATGAAATGATGTAAACTTTTAATAAAATTAAAAAAAAAAAAAAAACTACAGCTGGACAAAATGCGCGATGATAAAATTTGATTTATCGTAATTTTTCCTTAAATAATTAATCAAATATCATAGCTGTCTTTTTTGTTGGATTTATTGGCGCATTTGAGATATTATGAAGTATTAGTTAATTAGACTAATTGCGCATGGCGCACAAAACAGCACACCCATTGATCAATGATTTGTCCTTCTTCAATATAATGCATTTCGCGCAGCGCAAAATGAACGACAACAGCCGTTCATATGCAATAAAAATTGTTTCACTAAATTAAATTAATTGAGAATAAAATAATATATGAATGTTTGAAATTGTCAAATCTGTCAAAGTTTTTAATGAATTCGTCGATTTTTCTTTTTTTGCTGAAATTTTTTTTTAAAAAAAAAAAAAAAAAAACAAATATATTATCAAATTAAAATAATGAAATTAAAGGATCTCAGATATTCCAAATATTATAATTCAAATAATAGATTTAATTTAAACTTTATTTAATATTGTGATTTTATCTCTCAAATAGAAAATATTCGAATATTAAATTCACAATAACACTGCCCAAATTCCTTTTCTTGTTTAAACAATTTTTAGCACATTGATTTAAAGAACAAATTAAAAATTAAGGTGAAGATGAATTCTTTTCTAAGTTAATAATAATAATAGATAGCTTACATTTCATTTACAACGAAATATTAGGGAAAAATTTCCATTTTTGTTTACCATTTCATTACTAATAAATCTTTTTTATTGAAATCAATTCATTTCAATTCATTTTTATTCTTTTTTCAGAACAATTTTCCATTATTTTTTGTTTATTTCAGTATGAAAGTAATCTTTTTAACCTTTATTTCTTCATTTCAAATGGAATAAATAAATTTGTTAAATAAATTTTTATTGCTTTAATAACATTGCATTTTATAGCATTAAAGAAAAACAGAATGAAAAATGCTAATAATATTATCAATAAAAATATTTGATTGTAAAATTTGCAACATTATCGAAAAAAAATTTATTATTTTAGATACAATTAAATTAGACCATTTTTCGTTGTTTCTCTTTCAATTTTTTTGAAACAAATGGAAACTCAAATTAGAGTATCTAAAAGAAGCTAACAATAACAAAAAAACAAAAAAAAAAAGATAAAAAAGTGAAAATAAGCTCAAAGTTAAAAAAATATCAAATCAGAAATGTATTCGCAATTTGATAAAATGAATTTATTTTTGGAAAAAATGCAAAATGTTTTCAATTACACACATAATTGTTTATTTCTTTTTAATTTATTACTCGCAATTAATTATTTATTATTAACTTTATAACAAATATATTTGCTCAAATTAATTTGTTTATAAATGAAACAATTTTCTTATTTAAAAAAAAGAAAATTATAATATGCATTGCTCATTTAATTACATCTTTTGTATTCAGTTTTTCATTTTTTGTACCTTTTTTTGTTTATAGACTATTCTACTTGTTTACGCAAACTTTCAAACAATTATTTATATTACTTAATTTGAAATAAAATTATTTACATACTATCATACACAGAAGCAAAGACCACATTGACAGTTAGTGTTGAAATTTAAATATTTAATCACAAAGCGATGATTGCACTGATAACAGTTGAGCAGATGCATTCTGCGCCGCTGCACTTTCCGCAAATGACAAATAGCACGGCGCAGTGAAATCTGTTGATGACATGTCAATTATAGCAATGTATGTTGTTGCCATGCCGAATAGTACCGATACTACTGCAATCAGTCAAGCAATTATGATTACTTATTATTGTTATCATAATATTTTATTATTATCATTATTACGGTTATGTTATTACGATTAAGGTTCCATTTAAAAAGGTGGAAAAAATATTCCACTACATTTAATTAATTTATCATTTCATTATTTTTTACCCTAATTATTTGTTATTAATTAGTATATTAAGAGAGAAATAAAAATTTTGATATATTTAAGCATACTTAAAAATACTTAAATTATTCATTTTTTAGGTAAAAAACAGAAAACAAGAAAGGAAATGAAAAATTTTAGGAAAGAAAATTTTTTATCAATCGCAATAATAATAATAATTATTTTGTTTACTAGGAGAAATGGTAACATAATGAGTGATAACAGTTCTCATAGGATTACTTATCATTACAAAAAAAAAGTAGAAGGACAGAAGCATTCAAATTCAATTTAAATTAAATTCAGTTGTTTATTTTAAATTTCATTTACATTTTCTTTTTACAAATCGCAAAATACAAAAGCAAAGATTTTCTCCAAAAAAAAAAGAAAATGCTCATAGTATGCTTACCAATAACAATGAAATCAACCAATAATTTACTTTTTGAATTTCGTTGAAGTACTCTGAAAAATTAAAAATTTAAATTACATTTGTGCAACAATAACAATTACAATAATAGTATTACTGCAAAAAATAATTCATACTAATTTTCAAAATTTTTAAGCGAAAAAATAGTAATTGGATGAACTCAAATATCATTCAACATACTTTTTTTTTTTTTTAAATTTCAAGTGAACAAAATAAAGTAAACAATGCTCATAATTAAATTATTGTGCCATCTATTTGATATATTTACTTATTCATTTAATTATCAAAATAAACTTATCAAAATGCTTATTATTCATTTAATTACCTTTTTTTTTGCTTCGAAATTAAATTTACGTTTTACGTAAAACTTTCACGTAATTCATTATTTCCACCTTTTTTTTTCATTTGTTTTATTAAAAAAATGAAAGAATAAAAAATTTGTAATAGTAAAAAGAAATGAAAAACGAAATAACTTAGTACTGTGAAAATGTTGGTCGTTTATAAGTATTTGTGATTGGATCGTGGATCGATGCGTTTAGATAATTATTGTAAATAAGCGGTAACATTGCTGATGTGAGCGCAACTGTACTACCACCAATAACATTTAGGATTGGTCCGAATTTGGGTACTGTTTCCGCAACAAATAAAATTGCTAAAAGGACAATTGTACGAATAATAATTCGATGCCAACCAAAATCTGCAATAAAATGATAAGAATTTAATTAATTAATGATAATAGTCACAAATTGTGGGATGTCTGACAAATGATAAAACGATTATCAATCTTGTCAACAATTATAAATTAATGAGCGAAAGTGACAAAAGTATAAACAATAGAAAGTAATCGCAATAATTTTGATAATTGTTTCTATTTATGCTTTTAAGCATTAAATTGTAAATTGATTATTGAAAGGAGAAGTGATAAAAATTACTAAACTTCAAATATACACAATCAATTTATATAATATCATTAAACTAAAATTGAATACTGAAATGTTGATAATACTAATTTAAATATATATAAACAATAATAATTATTATTTAATATAATTGCTTTAACAAAAGTTATAAAAGTTACTTAATTAAAATGTAAGTAATGAAAATTTGATACTAATTATCGAGTGGAAATTGTTGAAATGTTAAGAATATGATAAGGGATGTAATCATTTGTTAGCAAAAAGTGAAAAAAGAGAAAAGAGAGAGAGAGAGAGAGGGAGAGAGAGAGGAAGTGAGAAAGGGAGAGGGAGAGAAAAAAACATACGATGAGGAGCACTGACAAAGCTTTCCATTTCTTGATTTAATGGATTAATGATGACAGTTAATGTCAGTATGCAATGCACTGCGATGAATAAATTAGCACATTGTCGAATCCAACCAGTCGAAAAAGAGAAATTAATTTATAAAATTTTCTGGCATAAAAAGTTCAAATTCAATACTTACTTCAATATAATCTTTAACTTAATTCATTATAATACAAGCAATTGTCCATTTATAAATTTATTTCTTCTTTTAATCAAAACAGAGTTGTCAAATTCAATTCTGTTTATTGATTTCAATAAAATTACTAAATTCAACTATGCAAAAAAAGTTTTTTTCTTCAAATGGAAAAAAATTTCAACAATTTATAAAAATGCAATCATTAAGTTACCAATATTGGCTTCATAAGAAACTGTTGCGTACTTTATTTTAGTGTTTGTCGCTAAATTTAAATTAATGTTTTATGATTTTCAACAAAAATAATTCATAAATAAGAAAATAAATTGATGCGATTAGCTGTAAAATAAATTTTTTGATGATAAATCCACAAATAAAAAACTGAATGAAGAAATTTTTTTAAATGATTAATTTGAATTACGTGGTACCTGTATAGAATTAATAACGGAGTCGTGAAGTGAATTACCGTACGTCACGTAACCGAGTATGGACACGGGTAAGTACAGCACTGCTACTCCTGTAATTGACAACATTTATTGATCGATTATGAATTAAGTATTAAATGAAGTGAAATGGATGACAGTTCACTAACATTTAATTAATACCAAATTAACGTTCATTGATTACTAAATTAAGATGAAAAATTTGCTAACTTTGTTGAGAATTTCATATTCTAAAATATTAATTCAGCAATAAATAGTACCGCTGTAGGAATTTTCTAGAAAATATTTTCTGTCCTTCTAATAATCATTACAAAAAGTCTCAAACTGCCATATATTCCATTTTGATTATCTATTATTATTATTATTATTACTAATAACATTACTGTTATTACTACTGTTGTTATTATTATTTTCATTATCGCCACTATTAATTGTTATTATTATTGCTATTTACTTATAATCAATAAAATAAGTCTGAAGCTATATATAATTAGAACCTTTTTTTAAAAGAAAATTTGAAACAATTGTGATGTAAAAATTTATTTTCAAAATATATAAAAAAGAAAGAAGAAAGTTTTGTTTAAAAAATATTTTAATTAAAAACAAAAATATAATTAAGTTTGTTTGAAAAAATGTTGCGTTTTTTTCTTTTTTAAAACAATGTGTCCATTTTTTCTCTTTTTGAAAAATTGATTAAACAATCGGTTTTCTCCTTTTTTTTTTTTCGTTTTGAGGAAAAGAAGAAGAGAGATTGTTTGATTTATTGTGAAATGTATTTACTCTAATTTTTAACAATTAATTATTTTAATTTAATTTATAAAAGAAAAGAAAAGATATTATTAAAACGAACCGACAAAAGCTAAAATTGCAGAACGAATAAAATGTTTCGGATATTTCATGTCATGCTGCACACTTGGAAATACAATGTGTCCACCAAAGCCAAACATAAATGTCCCCAAAGATGCAACGATGTCATTAAACCGGATGACTGGCTTTTTCTGATCAGTGCCACATTTTCCGTAATCCAACCATGAACCAACAAGGATGAGAAATACGGAAAACAGTGTTGTTAGCATAGCTAATACAACCGCCCACCTATTAAAATTACAATTTTGATTAATTAAATCAATATTAATTATCGTTGTTTTTCATTTTTTTTTGCTGAAATTATACAAAGAAATTTGATAATAATTAAAATGTCATATTAAACTTTTATAAATGTTAACATTTGATAGTTCATTGACGACAAATTTTGAAAGCAAAAAAAAAAGTTTTCAAAAATAACTTTTAAAATATTTTTTTTATAAAATAAAAAAAGAATAATTCCAATTGAAATTACCAAAAATCTTGTGGTGATCGTAACAATGTTACCGGATAAATAGCTACTGTAACAAATAACAAAACATAGCAAAATCCAATATCATAATTAGTAATGGAAATGATAAAATCATTAATGATATAAGCTGCTAGTAAACAAAAGACAACGGCGACACCAAAGAGGACAGTGTTGAGAATAAACGAGCAAATAGATCTGAAACTTGTGAAAAAGTTTTTAAATCAAACAATTGCTATCATATATTCATGTTAAAATTAAATGATTGTTTAACTTTTTGAAAGAAAAAAATAGACAAAAATTTAAATAAATAATTATATTAATATTTCTTCTGGATTAAATATATTGAAATACTTTTCCTTGTTATAAATTAAAAATATAAAATAATAAATACTACAGAAAATAATACAATTTCTTTTTATTATTTTTCACTGGAAACAAACAAATGTTCAATATTTTTTAAATAATAAAAAAAGATAGAAAAGAAAGCTCTAAAACATTATAACAGACACTAAAAAGTAAACCTTGCACTGGTGCCCATTGCACGGTATGCCATTTCCGGATACGGTTTCCGGCAGTGTTTAGCATAAACAGTCCATCGTTCGCACATAATAATCCAATTTTTTGATAGTATGCATGCTGTATAACAAAATGTAATTGCTAACAGTACCAAAATAATTATACCACCAAAAGTACCTAAATATTATACATTTATTATATTTATGAGCAATTTAATAATTTTTTGTTAAATTTTCTTTTAGATTATTAATTTAGTAATTTGTAAAATTGCTCAATTCATCATTTCACTTATCAATGAAATTGGAAGTGTAAAAATGAAATTTTAGCATTCATCAAATGATTTCCTATACTAAAGGTTTATTAAATTATAAGCACTCTGTTTTTTTTTTTTTTTTTTTCCTTCGGATAATTTGTTAATAGTATTAATAAGTATTCCAATATTTTTGTTTTGAAATGATTTGTTAATAAGCTGAGACCATAGAATTTAAAAATATATATTTGATACACCACAGTTTATCAGTAATATGGAATAAATTTGATAGAAATATGTTTTTTTTTTTTTATATCACAAGTGAAAACTTTGAGGTTAAGAATATTATTTGTTGTAAATTAAACTTTTAATTGAATAATTAACATTGTGCTGGAAAAAAAGACTTAAGCTTATCGCTATTTGTTCTTAACCACATTGAATGATAGAATTATTTGTTCTAATAATTCAATTATCATATGATCAACTTTTTGTTAAAATTAATGCGCGAAATTTCTCTTTTTACCGGATCGAGTCATTGCAACCGGAAATGCAACAATACCGGCACCAGCCATATCAGCGATCAGGAATAATGCAGCAGTAATCCAGTGAAGACCATTTGGTTTGCCATAATTTATTATCGATGCATCATTAATATCTAATGAAGTAATCGTAGCCATGCTAAATCTTACTTTTTAAATTATTGAACTTTGACACAAAAAAAAAAATATTTACGTAAGTTTAATTAATTGCAAATTAATTTTGATAAACTGCAAAATTTGAAATTACTTAAAGAAAGATTTACTAACAGTTAGAATAATGGCATATCAGCAGCAATAAATGGAAAGTTTCTAATGTGATTTCAATATTTAAGTAATAAAATAATTGGATTATTTTAATCATTCAACTAATAATTTTATCAATTATTAGTAAATTACAATGCTAAGTTATTAATAAAATCGGTTATGCTAATACCAACAACAATACTACTGCTACTACAAATAATAATAATTTTATTATTATCATTAGAAACAAATAAATAAATAAAAATAATTAAATTCCTGATGAGAATATACGTAACACTAAGCTTAATTAGTGTTATTTTAATATTAGAGCTTTATCCAAGTAATCAGTAATTTTATTTATATTATTCGATATTTATATGTAATATTAAACAGAAGCACATGATGATAACACAAGCGGATGAATTAGAAATGAAAGGGAATTTTAGAGAAAAGGTAGGGAAAAGAGATGGAAGAAGGTAAGTGCAGTAAATAAGACAGTTAAACTACTTAAGTTTATACCAACAAACCGGATTTGATTTCTCTTATCGTTTTTTTCCTGTGTGATTAATGGTAGGAATGATTACTTGGAACTAAAGATCGGTTAAAATCAAAAAGAGATGTATAAAAGAAGAGAAAAAAAAAAAACATTTAGCTTGTTTTGCGGAAGTATCAGAGTAAAGGAAATAATTGTCATTATACCTCCATTTGACAATCAGTGATGACAAATGACAAATATTTCTTGCATATATGTCTGCATCCTTACGTGCATTACGTGTACATATATGTGTGTACTTTGATTTAACAGCTGATCCCTGATAAATTTTGTGATAATTTAGGTCAAAGAATTAGGAGAATACCAATTTAAATGCAAATATTATTAATAATAATAATTTATCACAAGAAATTTATCATAAAAAAATAATGGTTTATCGCAAGTATCACAAGGAAAAAGAAATCACAGAAAATCTCTCTATCAGGTTTTTATTAATATTTTACCTCAGTTATTGATAAGATCTCTCTGATACTTTTATCAACAATACCTTTCATTTTTGTTTGCTACTATACTCTTATCACCTTGATATCATACCCTGTTATCAATATGCCAACATTTAATAATTTGCTAAATTGATAAGACTCAACTAATGTTATTACACTACCACTCTAGCAATATTTACCAAAATTGATAAGATCTGTCTAATACTGTTACACCGTTATATTTCTGTGATTTTCGAGATTGATAAGGCATCGTTGATACTGCTATGCTGTCTTTTAATAGAATTCATCGATATAAATCAATTATTATTAGTATTAACACTCAGAAAATTGGTTAAACGTACTTTATTGCAAGAATGTTTGTAACTATAATCATTTACAGCCGTTGATAAATCATTTTTGATTAGCATACTTTATCAAAATTTTAAATAACAATTAAAAAGTAATCATGAAGAAGAACATATGACCAGTGATTAATAATGAAATCCAAACAAAAAGACAATAAAATAAAAAATCGGTGATATATCTACGAATGTGATTTCAAACAAATTTACTGATTTCATTAATTAGAAGAGAACTTTTACAAGAACTAATACAAACATAATTGTTACTTAGATTATTATTATTGATAAGTAATTTGGTAAGAACTGAATAATTGAGGAGTAATTTTTACAATAATTATAAAACTGCTAACTGAAAAAAAAATTGAATATTTTATCAAAGATTTAAGCATAAAATTAACTTAACTATTCACTTACAAAAATCTCACCACACAAATCTAACACAAAAGTATTATCTTGACATGACAAATAATTTAAGTAACCTTATTTGTCAATACAATTAATAATAACTATCGTAAAAATATGCATCTCATTTTCTGCTTACTAGGTTTTGGCGGAATATCCACCACCAATAAAAATAATTATTTGACCTTTGACTTGCACCTTACTCACCGAATATTATCACCGCATCCATTACAATATGAATATTGTAGTTTTATTTTGAATTTCCAGTCTTCCCTCCTTTCCAAATTAATCCTATTTTGTGCAGATTTTCTCAGAATTTATTTTCACTTCTCATTATTCATTTCTCCAAAAGTCAATTTTAAGCAACGTAAAGAAAAAAAAGTAAACCAAATGGAAAGAATTTTTGCATAAATGGGAAAAAAAAAAAACATTTCTGGAACATAACAAAATATGCCTTGGAATTTAAAACTTTAAAAAATAAGTTTTATTTTTTGTGGTCGATTTGAGCATGAAACTTTGAAAATGAAAGCAAAAGTATGAGTTTTTCAACAGTAGTGAAAATTATAGGAAGCAATGACTAGCATCCGTACATATTATATATTTTAGCTGTTTAAAATTGGTCTCACATTGGAAGCACAATGAAGCTAACAAATAATAAGGAATTTAAATAAGTAGCAACTTAATTAACTTTAAATGATGCAAGAAAAAAAATTTTGATAATCAAAGAACAGATTATAAATAATTGTGGTAGTCATTAACTCCAAACACTACATTATTCAATTAGAGCCAAATAAAAAAAATAACAACAATGGCAATTACAGACACACAAAAAAAATGCTCAATCCATCGTTATCACAGTTTACGCCCCCTCTGCACTCGGCGGCCACGTTGAGGTTTCGATCTTCCACGTCTCCACTGTTTGAATGGATCATATGTTTCCGAAATTGGTACAGCGTTTTCTATAAATAATTTGCTCATAAACACATCACTCCTAACTGTTTTCTGTAATAATTCGCTCACATCAATTAAAAAAGAGTTAGTACTCACCAAAAAATGGAAAACAGCAAAATCAAACAATGATATACCGAACTGCTATTGAAAATTTCAAGTTCGCATTTTTATAATATTTTTGGAACTAACTAATTCAATTTCAACCACGAATAACCGAATTCTAGATTTTAATAGAAAAAAAAAAAAAAACTAAATTTATTATTATAAAACAAGTAAATAATATTGCAAGGTAAAACTAACTATTGAAAATATCAGGATTAAAGGTACTGTAGTCAACTCGTTGATCACACTTTTCCCCTGCATCGGTCCAATTATTTTTTCGACCTCGTTTCCCCACAGCTTCTACACTGCTTTTTTGTATTTCACTTACATCGTTCATCAATGCGATATTAATTTCACCTGCGCCCTGCAGTACTCTCTCATCGAATGTTTTTTTTTTTTTTTTTAAAGAAAACATAGAAATAATTCAAAATCAACATGGAAAGTGTAGCGAAACGATATTGTACAAAATGCTAGATGAAAATCGTACTCGTTTTCTCCTTTTCTTTAACTCATTTTTTGTTAAGGTCATTTCCTCGTAAATATTCATCTCTTCTTCAGCATTTTTTCTCTTTTCACTTTCCATTTGCAATTCACTGGCTGCCATCTAAAATGTAAACACAATAATGAATATATACATTAAAAAAAAAATGAGTTAAGAAGAATTAATTCCCTGTTTAAAAAGAAAATAAAAAAAGCAATGTATTGACTTGGCCATACTTTTCGTTCCATCTTCACTAACAGCTGTTTTTCTCTTAAATAAACAATATCAAACTAATGGAAGTATGAAGACTGCAATAATATCGGAGATATCATCTACGTAGTGCATACAAAGATAAAAAAAAAAAAAAAAAAACTTATTTTCAGTGAATTAAAAAAAAAAAAGTGAAAATGTGAAGAATTAAAGAAAGACAGCGAGGATAAACCAAAAGAGTATACGCAAAAAAAAAAAAAAAAAAAAAAAAAACTTTTTCTTCAGTAAATCCTGGATTATTTGTAGTGGAATCAAGATGCGACCATAATTTCTTTTCTTCTGGAGCACTTTGTTCCCTTTTCGCTGTTTTTTCGTTCTTCTCTTTACACTGCAATAAAATCTACTCGCTAGTTTCCTCGTGATCTGATCATATTATATAATCCAATGAAAGAAATCAGTACGAATTCGCCTTTGACAGGAATATTTTACTGGAAGCACCGTCATAGTTCTATTTAACAAATCATTCATTTGATTAATGTTGTAATACCTCGCTGTTTGCCTTCGAACTTTGCTCAATTATAGCAATCCGATAGCACTCATAAGGAGTTGCCCAGTCTTCCAATTTTTCCATAACTTTAGTTAAACGTTCACTTTCCATTTCATTATCTTCACCAATTGTATAAAGTTCTGTTGAAAGGAAGCCATCACCACTACCTGTTGTTGCACCGTTTTCACACTTCACTTTGTCATCATGTTGTGTAACAATGTCACGAATTTCTTCATTATATTTGGTTGATGAAAAATCCAAATGACACCTAGAAAAGATAAAATAATGAAAAGACCAATTTCTTTTTAACAGAAATAGACAAATTGGAAAGAAGATACTATTGCAAAAACAAATGTGAGTCAGAAAAATTGTAATAAAGCAAAACAGATTTAAAAGAAAGTCATCAACAAGAAAAATCATAATTAAAATTAGGAGTATGTGAAAGAATAATTTCTGTTAGGTTTTAATTTACAAGAGTTATACGAATTTTTTCTATAATTCCTGAAACTGATTAATTTACCGCTAAAATTAAAAGTATAAAAATTAAATTTTAGTATTTATTGAACGAATTCTTAAAGAAAAAGATTTTTTAAATCAATAACTGCAAATAAAAAGAAACAATAATAGATAATAATGATGTTTTGCGTATCAACCACGTAAAATATCGACAATTTAAGAAATTAAAATGTTTAAAATTAAGAAATGTAAGTGAAAATGGTTATCAAAAGTATCATTCTAATGCCAACCTTAGCATTGCTTTAACTGCATTCATTTTATTCAGTTGCGATGTGACACCTTCTAATGTCAACGAACCAATATTTGGTGCATAAATTGGACGTTTTACAAGTGGTTGATCGCGTGATGTATTAATGATTTGATGTAAAATATGTAATTCTTGCTTAACATGCACTGGAACAGGACTACAACATGCCAGAATGCCTTGCATTTCCCGAGGAAGTACCTGGAAATAACGAGAATGAACAACCAACTACAATTTAAAAGATCCATTTTTATGGAGAGAACAAAAATAATTTTATCAAAGGAATTCATTTAATGAAAAAGAGATCCTACGAAACTCTTTATTAACCAAATCAGAAAATAGCAAAAGAATGAAATAACCAAGAAACCTCAGCAATCTGTAGCATCATGTGACACGGCAAGACATACTGAGGACTTTCATCATCCGTTCTTGCGCGCTCATCACGCCATTTCCACAAAGCTGCCAAAGCAAACTGCTGACGAGAATTCAGGGGTTTCCTTCCTACCAATAATTTTTCATATCCATCACTTTCAAACTTCGGCTTTTTATAAACCTTTAAATAGAAAAAAACAGTCAAAAGGATGAAAATCAAATACAGGAAGGTAGGAGTTAAACTTTCCAATTCACGAAGAAAGTAATGCCATAAATCTTTCTAATGCAAAGTTTCTACTTTGCATAACACAAGCAAGTATTATATAGCATTTTACTTTATTAATTCATTACTCTTAATTCACTATCATTATTCTTAATCAATTTTCGAGGAAAAGATAGAAGAAAGAATTACGAAAACTGACAGTAAGACAAGTTTGAGCAGATTCATTGTAAACAAATTCGAGAAGATTGTTAGCAGCATTTTCCTGACTGAGAAGTCTTTTACGAAGTTGATCATAACAGTGTAACAGATAATGAGTATCACTTCTAGCGTATGTCTTATGAGCAATCGTAAGTGGCCTAGAAAGACAAAACAATATTTCATTAAAAAGACAATTTTACAGTTTATAATCAAATATATGGATAATATTTCCGAGGAATATGCAGTAAAACTAATGAGGATAATACTGGAAACTTTGACGAATTTTGTTAAAACTAGCAAGAAATTCGTACCTTAAACGCCAATCAGCTTTTTGAAACTTCTTATCTAAAGTGTGGTTGCAACAAGTTTGGACCAAATGTTGGTAAGAAAATTTTGAAAAATTAAGCACTCTCATTGCTTTATATGTGTCAAACATATTAACAACATAAATGCCAAAATCTCGTTGCAACCAAACAATATCCGAATCTGCCCCGTGAAAAACCTAGAAAATGAGTGATATTAAAATTGAAAATAATAAGATAAAAGGATTTCTACATGCGCTATTTTGATCTAGCATATAGCTAATGATAATAACCGTTTATCCATCCTGCTAAAATAATACACTAATTATTTCGATATGTTATTACGCCCCGAAACTCTAACAATCCGATTCATGATAGTATTTTTAAACCTGAATTTATTTAAGCTCATATTTGAAATAGTATTAAAAGTAGAACTTTCGAAATTTCCTAATATATTAATTACCTTCAATATGTTTGGATCCGTAAATGGCTCATTTAGGATATGCATATCGTTCCATAATGGAAAAGGATCAATAATGTAATCCATCTGACGTGTTGAAATTTGCATCAGACAAGTTAATCCAAGGAATGAACGTTGCGCATTATGCTGAAAAATATTAATTTTCTGTCGAAGCATGTAGTCGTTTATAAGATCAAAATGAACAGAAGTAAAGTTTTCAGAGCCACAACTTTTTCAAATAAAACAAATGAAACTTTTCAGAAAATAAGCGAGCAACACGGTTCAACAATATTGCTTTCATAAGCAGAAATAAACGATACCTCAAGATCTACACTGAATTCTTGTTCCTTGTTCAAAACATCTCGTAAACTTCTTAACTTCTCTAGCGTATCAACGTATACCAATTCAGTGTCCGATAGTGCCTTCAGCGGTTCAACTACTCCGATGGTTAACTGCCTTCCCGGAATCTGAAAAAAAAGAGGCAAAGAATTTCGAGGTCATCAAAGGAAATCGACGCACCTTCCACTGATACTCACTTGAAGTATGATCTCCTGACAGAAAGAAAAAGTAGAGTACGGAAAAATCATTAAGATACCAAAGGAAAGATTATAACCTTAAAATGATTCAGTTCACTGTGATAAGGATGTAAATTCGTTCCCTGATCGTTGTGCCACATAGTACTTTGATTACCATCATTATCACAGTCAACAATTTGTAAATTCTTTACGAAATTTTCCACAGCATGATGCTTTTCCTTTAGTTTTGGCTTGAATTCCGCAAAGCTATTATCAACTTCAATCCCAAAAACAATTTGCGGTTTCTCCTTGGATGTCTGCAAGTGGATTACCCAAATCAAGTTTTTGTCGTTAAAAATTGTTTTTATCCTTTTCAGATTTCAAATAAAAATATAGAAATGAAATTTCCATTTGAAAGACATGATATGGATACGGTGGTGGTTTACAAGAGCCCAACTATAAAAAGTCGTGCCATGGTTGCGCTACACATATAACATTATCTCAGCTTTTTAGAATTCAAAAAAAAAAGAAAGCTTTTGTGTTTATCAGTTGGAGTCTGAAAAAGAGAACAATTCATTACTACAGTTGTGCATATAACTCCCCTTAAAAAAAGTTTATAAAAATATATGCATAAATTACTTAATAATAACAACATAAATACGTATTGCACGTTACAATTTTTGGGAAGCAAATTTACCAGCAAAGGAACTGCAGTAGTAATCGCTGGTGATGACAATTTTTCCTTATATCCAGGTAAACGTCGTAAAAGTGCAGCATAACGTCCCTGTCTCTCAAATAATGTTTGTTCAGATGCAACTGTACTTTCCGCATCAAGAATTTGCTGTGGTACAACCACCTCTTCCATACGTCTAGCTTTTTGTAGCAAATCAAGTAAGATACCCTGCAATAAATTAGACAGATGAAGAGTATGAACAAATTTTGTACAAACCTTAGATATAACTGATGTCATACCGCTCGTTCGCAGATACTATCGTTTGCCTCAACAATACGATCCAAGAATTCATCAAGATCACTTATCCTTGTTGGTAATGGAATTCGACAACCCGCGTTCTGCAATACTTCACGTAACCTGAAAATGAAGAAAAATGCTTGATTGAGAAGCAAAAGAAGCAGAGAAGTTGAAATCGTAAGGAAATATGAACATATATATGTATAATTTACATAACAGTAATCCTTCTCTGTTGTTCCAACATAAGATTGGCATACACCGGAAAGCTTGCATACAGTTCATAACCTTCAGCACGCATCGGTAAAGCATTTGCTTCTCCAACAGCTCGAACTGCACATAATTTCACATTCTAAAGCATATATTATCGTCGGAAATCATCTAATAATATAACGAAAAGAATTTCATTACCATTCGAGAACCTAAGAATGTAAAAGCTATACAAATAAATTAAAATAAAAAGACTAAAATGCATGGTTATTATTTGGGACTTATGGAAACATTAGTGAAACATTTGGAGAAATTAAGTGTTGACAATTTTGCATTAAAAAGTATAAAACTATTTAAATTTCGAAAAAAAAAAAAAAAAAAAAAAACTATATCAGTGGAATATTTTCTTCGTAACAGTTATTTTTTCAAATTTTTTATAAAAGAAATCCATACTTTTATTGAATCTAATATATCGCTGGAATTGCTAGCTGACTGTTCTCCACTCATTTCTGAAAATCACAAATGAAACGCATAAGTTCATTAACACTCGAATATAATTTCATTAACAAAATGTATAACTTCATTAATAAAATCTTACAGATCACAAAACATATGTACCATAGAAACGTTAAAAAATAAAATTGACTGCTCTGTACTCATTTCGCCACGAGAAGTTCGTACAGTACCACTCCGATCTACTAAACTCTTTTGATAAAAAAAAAAAGAAAACGACCTCCATTAACTTCGTATTTCGTTAAAACGTCAAAACTTTTGAGGAAATTCTCGACAACATAACCTTCTAGGGAACCTTTTTAATATTGCCGACCATAAATACACTTTAATAATTTCTTAGCTTCCTACATATATTTCCAATTCTAAAACTCAAGTAGCTTTAACTTAACTTACTTTAGATTCCACGTAACTTCTATCTCACTTCAGGTTACGTAAGTCCTGCAACACCCATTTTCACTTCGTGACGGAATATCCTTTACGACGGACGATTTATGCAACAACCTATCCCTCTTACAATTACTCACTTCTTCCAGGGGTATTCATCTCCTC
This sequence comes from Brugia malayi, assembly GCF_000002995.4. Taxonomy (NCBI): domain Eukaryota; kingdom Metazoa; phylum Nematoda; class Chromadorea; order Rhabditida; family Onchocercidae; genus Brugia; species Brugia malayi. Next base: position 14,054,686 of record NW_025062476.1, on the reverse strand, counting down.
TTCACGTTACTTTTACGTCTTCTCGTGGTAGGCAGTCCTTTCGGAATTTCAGTAAGCGTTGATGATTTTGTTTCCGGAATTTTTTATAATTTTTTTTCTGATAACATTTTTAATGTTATGAAAAGAAAAAACTAAACGAAATCGGGGATGAAATTCCCGATAAAATTATCAAAATATATTTAAGTTGAAAATTTAAAGAGCTTTGCTAAAATTTTATTAAAACGCAATTTACAATTAACAAGGGAAAAAGCAGTATCAATAATAACATTGTCGCTTGATGCATTATATTTCCACCTTTGGTGATGAACAATATTCCTCTTTTTTATTTCTTTTTTTTTTGTTCTTTGTTATCTTTTTATTCGTTATTCCATTGAGATTTCGTCGAATCACAAAATCTATTGAAACTATATGTTTATTTCTACGTTGTGGTGTTTTTGTAGTCTTATGACAAAGAAGAATATGTCATTGGTAAAACGTACATCGAATCGAATAGTAATACGATCACGTCTATCACCAACAGATAATGTAGCGGCGGATGAACAGCCATCAGCACTTTCACCGCTTCAGGCTAACGTACTTTGGAATTATCCAGCACTGGATTCATTTTCTAAACTTTACATACCTGGAGGACAAATGGATTTGGAATGGCAGCCATCGGTTGCATCAATTTTCAAAGTTAGTTAAATTTTCATGTTTTGATAAAATTTAACTTTTTGGATTAAAAGATTTTTTTTTCGGTAAAGAAAAAAGGTAGAGTTAATATATTTTACCTTTTTTTTCTATAAAATTGATTGGTAAACTTTATTAAATGATAGGATGGATGCAATGTTAAGTGATTTATCCGATTACCTTCATGATTGTGCTTCATCAAATCCTATTACATCACTCATATCCAGATTTATCTTTGTGAGATTTGTTTAACATTCACGGGAAATCCATACATACGGATCATTCGACCATCCATTTTCTCTGTAAGATCTTTGGAAAGTAATTTCATTTGAAAGTGTTATTTCAACATAACAGTAATTTAGTGATTAAAAAAATTTGTCCTACCACTAGTTTTTCTTTTTTTTTTTTTTTTTTTTTTTTTCAGATTGTATTTTCCGTTAGAATTTCCGCCGCAATGTGGAGTATAATAAGTGATTGCGATGAAGTATACAATTACTGGGAGCCGCTTCATTTATTTCTCTACGGTACCGGTTTTCAGACTTGGGAATACTCACCTGTTTATGCTATACGGTTCGTTCTATATTCAGATTAGCAGGAACTGATGAAAACTACTCATTTTCGGATCATATCCCAATAGTCCAGAGCACCGAATTACATAAGTATAGTTAGTATTCATAAGTAGCCGTTCTTTTCTATCTCCAGAATCTATGAACATTATTCAGTCTTTGATAAAACTTCTGCACTGCTGATGATAAATATATGCCAAAGACAAAATATCAATAGCTTGAACAGAACTGGCTTACCTGAAATGGTCAGTGATGTAAATCATTCACATTCCTTCGATTGTATTATATAGCACATGTTACTACATTATATTTGTTTACTTATAACATATCACCATTTCAATATTCTTAAAAACCAACCGCACAATTGCAGCTAAGTCGTAACGCTCTTCTTAGATGATTAGCTGTTCAAGTCATTTTTCTAACCGTCTTCAAAGTCCAACATTGATAACGTGGTGAATGATCTTGTTTTAACTGAAGTGATGAGTACCAGTTAGAACAACATCATTTACAATGTTATCAGTTGTTACTTATTCATGGTTTTTGTTTTCTTTTTTATTAATGTCTGTCACTATTTGTTTGTATTATTACGTAAGCGGGAGCTTTGGTCAGGATATTTTTAAAGGTGACTCAAATTTCAGATCATATTTATACATATTAATGCATTATGGACCCGCTGCAATACTGAAAACAATATTTTTTGCTAACAAATCGAGCGTTTTCATTACAATGCGTTGCGTACTGGGATTGTTTAATGTAGGTGCTGAAATAAAAATGTATAAAGCACTTTGTTCACGGTTCGGAAACGGTATTGCTCGAATATATGTTGTGTTAACATCACTTTCAGCTGGAATGTTCATCGCAAGGTTTTACTTTCTTCGTAATACTAATCAAAAAGGTTTAGTTTTCGGGGTTATTTATTGAAAATTTTCGTTTTCTTTGAAATTTGCATTGAAGAATTTGATGATTCTTTTTGCAGTACTTTTAACTTTAAAATGTGGGTATATTTTAAATATCATTTAAAACCATAAAAATTATGAAAATGAAACAGAAATAGAACTTTTTTTCCACTCTATGAAAAAAATAAATAGCATACTGAATCAGATTATATATTAATTTAATAAGAAAGCATGTTATTTCTTTTTAGCATTTAATAAATATATTTTTAACATTTAATAAAAAAAAAAAAAAAAAATAATTAATTTAGGTTCAGTGCTAGTTATTTACATACTTAGAGAAAATACTCTTTTTAGATCATTTCTTTGATAATGCTATTTCCAGAAATTTAGGTAAGAAATGCAAGATTTAAGTTAAATTAAAACTTAAATTAAATTAGCTTTATTGAATTGCATATCTTATACACGACAACTGGTGAAAAACTAGATATTTCAGCTGTGCATTTCTTCCATCATCATTCAGTATGTCAGCAAATTTGTTTGCTATTGCAGCATACATCAATGAAGAATGGTTCCTTTTCATTTAGTTTGCTAATCTAGATATTCTTTCAAATATATTCTATTTTGTGTTAACAAAAAAAAAGGAATATATTTGGGGAATTAAATTTATAAATTAGAATTCAGCATGTGTTTAATTTACAGTCAACACTCGTTTTCTTTTAATTTGTTAGGAGAAAACATGTACCAGTAACTACATCTTGATTTGAAATATGCAGTAATTTTGAGTTTAGGCATAATGATAGTTCTGAGAGTCACACTAATTATACATCTTGTTGAAATAGTTTATTTTTGAAACTTGATAATAAATATTTTTTGAATTTTGCTTCTAGGTTGCTAGCAATATCGTTTACCGCGGTGAGTGCATTGGTTAGTTGGCCATTTGCAGCCATACTTGGTTTACCGATTGTTCTGGAAATGTTAGTTGTTCGACCTCGTGAATTAGCATTTACCTTTTGTAATTATGCATTAATTGCTGGTTCCACTATCGTTATAGCATTGGTTACTGTTGATGCATATTACTTTGGTAAGATCGTTTTGGTGAGTTCAATCTTGTATTTATTAAAAAATGCATTACATTATTTCATTGCTACTTTTTTAGACTATAATATTTTATCTTTATTTTGTTTTTTTGTTTTAGAATATAATGTTTTGTTTTGGATTGACCCCTGATCTGTTTGCATTAAAAAGAATTATTATGAGTTTTTTTGACTTGTGCAAATTTGTCCAAATAACCATGGCTAATATACATTACAAATAATGTCCCAAAAAAATTTGTTTTTCTTTCATACATCCGATTTTTCAAATTTTATTTTAAAAACAGTTCACATTTGAAGCATTTCAAAAAATTTTGAAGATTTTATAATTGGTTTTGGCATCATTTTTAGGCTCCGTTAAACATTGTTCTGTACAATGTATTTTCCTCACATGGACCAAACCTGTATGGTATTGAAGATGTAAAATTTTACATCAAGAATTTATTGCTTAACTGGAATGTTATTATTATCCTATTTCCGTTTTCGGTACCGTTTGCAGGCTTGGCATATGTTTTGACACGTTCATCTCGGCAATTAGTTCACTGCATAGCTCGAGGTCATTTCGATAATTGCCATTTTAAGAGCTGATTTCTTACTTTTGTGTTACTGTTTTCAGTGGTTTGAATTTAGTTTTCCACTGAACTGTTAAAGCTATATGAAATCATATAACTTTAAGTTGACTATGGATGCAGTTGCTATCATATCGCTATTTTTTTAAATATGCTTTAAAAAAAATATCTTTCTTTGATGAAATTTGAATTAAATTCAATTCAATTTTTACAGAGATGTCATTGGTTTATTGGAGACGTTTTTTACCAGTTCTTTTTATTTTCCTATCAGTTATGCTGTGGTTTGCAGTATTTTTCTTGCAACCTCATAAAGAGGAACGGTTTTTGTTCCCAGTTTATCCTCTTTTAGCTGTTTTAGCAGCCGTTACACTTGATGCTTTGCCTCGGTAACTTCTTTACCTGATATTATGTTTAGAATGTTTTATTCTCTGATCTTTCTTTTATTTACTGTTTATTTACTTTCTTCGTCCTTTTTTTCAAATTATTTCCAACTACTTTTTGCTTAGTAATCATTTCAGAGTTGGCATTTATCTGCTTGGTGGTAGATCACGAAGCTTTTGGCAAGCATGCGTTATTGGATGGTTGATGATATTCTCGGTTATGTCTGTTTCCCGTTCAGCTGCACTTTATCGGAATTTCTTCTCTCCAGTGGAACTTTACAAAGTGCTCGACAAACATATGCTTAATTACACTAATCATAATGAATTATTTAGTGCTGAAAATGTAGGTTTTTAATTAACTGATAGAAATAGCTCTTAATGTTCATAAAACGAAGTGCTGGGATATTTAAATGTAAGGTATTAACTTTCTTTTTTGTAAAAGTTGGTAAAAAATTTCTTTATTTAAATTTTTGCTAATTTTTGTTAGCGTTGGTAATAGTCGAATAATAAAAATCTTCAAAAATAAACTTTACAAAATTTATCATGATTATTCCCAGGTTAGGCAGTTTGTTTAAATTTAACATTTGTTTAAATTTTGTTCAAAATTTAACAACTATATGGAAAATAATTTTGCGTTTTTAGAATAGCATGGTGATACATATTTGTATCGGTAAGGAATGGTATCGATTTCCATCTTCTTTCTTTCTACCATCCGGTATTAAAAACAAGAAAAATCAAGTACTGGTTGCGGAATTGAATTTCATAAAAAGCGAATTTACTGGTTTGCTACCAAAACCATATATGAAAGGTTTTTTGCCCGAAGTCACACGTGTTATACCAACAGATATGAACGATCTCAATCGGGAAGAAATTAGTCGGTTAGTAGTACTGTACTCTTGGTATAAATTTCTGAATTTATGTTCAGACTTATTTTTTTTTTCTTCTTTTATTAAAGTCTTTGGACATTGCAATAAAAAAAAATTAAATAGTATGAAATTATAATGAAATATAATTGTTGGTTAGTGTTGTATAATAATAACCAAGGAATAAGTATTTTCTCTGTTGGTTTAATTGGCTTTTCCGCGCGATCATTTTCAGTCATACATACGATTTAATACTAGTTAGAAATCGTTGCAGCTCCATCAAATTTGTTCATACTGATATATCTTTGAAAGTCTTCGAAATTCTTTGTTGAATCTATTTGAAAATTTTATGTTGAATCCATATTTTCAGGTATATAGATATTGGACAGTGTGATTTTTTGATTGATTTAGAAACTTTGGACACTACTGTACTTGAGCCCAATTATGCGGAACAAGTAAGGTTCCCTTTATTTTCATATTTTTCATTTCCTTAATCGATTTTCATTGTTTTTAGTAGCGTGCACGTGACTATTTATAATTATTGTCAATAATTGTAGCTAAATAATTCTCACAAAATGATTTTGTCATAGAATAAATCGCAAATGAAATTGCATGTATAATTTCCTTTTTCGCTGAAAACGCAATACTGAAATCTGATTGAGAATCTAGTAGCTAATTTAATTCCATTACAATAAGTGTTTCACACAATTTATAGACAAACATTTGGCGCTCGGTAGTGAAGAAAAAATTTCTGCTGTCATCTTATTCTCATCCGGTTTATCGCTCATTTTATATCCCATTTATAACCGGTTCTAACAATGTTTACGGTAACTATCATCTTCTCGAAAGGATCCATAATGTTCATGATAACACAAAATCATAAAAGCTCCTACACATATGTCCTTTTTGTTGTAATTAGAAATGAAACTATTTCATCGAGTAGGTCGTTTTTTATAATAGCGCATAGATGCTAGTGCTCTGCAATATCATTTATTTGTTTTCCTGTTCGTTTTAGCTTATTCGAATTATTTAATGTTTTGTAGTAACGAACAGATTTCTTTAGGCTTAGTTAGTATTTCTCCTAAATGTTGTTTTTCAGTAGTTAACGTATTATGCAGAGTTTCTGTAAAATTCTGGTATTACTAGATTTTTATTGCGCCATTCAGGATTTTTCTGTGATTAATTCAAATGGTATCCAAATGATATGCTCATTAAAGTGAGCTAACGAACTGGTTTTAAATTCAAAATTTCGAGGGAAATAGGGAAAAATACTTTCATTGCTTATTACGTACATCGCAAACACTAAGCTGAATCTGTCCCTCCTGGAATTTCTGTGGTCGTAACATTATAGTATTAATGAAATTCTCTTGTCATTATGATTTATTGCGTTTTTGATATCATGGCTAATTATGTATTCTATTTAATGAACTGTTTTGACACTTGCCGTAACATTCGACTTTTGTGACTCAAGTCAGTTTGATGAGATAGTTTTGTGACATTCTTTTAAATGTATCTTTGATAATTTGAATATTCTTTTAAATATTGGGTATTCTTTATTAAATGTAAAATAAACTTTCGTTCATATTGCTCATATCTATTCCCTATTATCAAAAATGGTACACTTTTACTTCCTTCCATTCTTTCTTTTTCTCTTTTTTTTTAATTATATACAAATTCTTAAATCATTTGTTAATTCTGCTTGTTTTGTATCTATTCCTTCACTTGCAAAGAAAATGCGAAAAAAAGAGGAAATGAGCTCTCTTTCTTAAGATTTCGTTATTGTACTATCTACGATAGAAACATTCGTAGATAGCAAATCATTAGTTTATATTCCCCTTATTTAGATCATAACTTCTGTCCCATATATAGTTAGTCATTAAGCTGTAATCAGATAATCATTTACTATTCATTGTCACATAATTATTGTGCAAACAGTTATTTAAACTTATGTTTTATGTTTAGCTGTATTTTCGTTCGATTGATTATCTTGTATTCTTTAACTACTAATTACGGTTATTTCCCATAATTGTTTCTTATAGATTAATGGCATGTTTGCAATAGTCTAGTCTCTATACCACTTCAATAAACTATCATTGATCAATTAGCTATCATAATTATTTATTGATCAGTTAGCTATCATAATTATGCTTTTACAATTAATACCCAAACGATCTTAATCATTCCAATTGCCTTTTTAAGGTTTAATTTGATATAAATGATGACAATTGATAGGAGTTCTTCTGAGCTACATTATCGAATTTTTAGATCTTTAAACCTGAGATCATTTCTTGCAGTTGCAAAAACGTTTTCCAACTTTTAATCTCTCCCTTTTCCTCTTATTATTATTATTATTATTATTATTATTATTACTAGTAGTAGTATTGCTAATTATTATTTTTAGCTACTATTTTTTATTAATGTATTGTTAGGTGTTAAAATTTTCGAAGTGCCTTCTATTAGTACAGGTTTTTGTTTTTTCTACTTTGTTCCTGATATTTTTGCAAGTAGGAATTACTTTGGTTGTTATTTTTACATATAATTAATAAATTGACTTTTCGCAGTGCAACAAGAATCTGAATAGTTCTGCAAGTAAGCATCGATTTTCAAAATTTGTTTAAAAAGACAGTCGTTACAGTATTTTCCAAACGTTGGATACTGTATTGTGGATACATCATAACTGTATGTAATATAAAGTATATATAGTACGGACTTATAGAGATTAGAAAAAGGAAGAATTTCTTTTTGCTCATGTCAGAATTGAAAAGAGAGTCTATTGAACTCGTAGTTTGCTAATTAGCATTTCAAGAAGATTTAATCGACAAGCAAGAGTAGAGTTTTCTTTATTATATATAATTATTATCAGTTGTCAACGGTTATCGATGTATTATTAGCAATTAAATTGTTTCACCTGAGTAAAAATTCTATCCAAAATGAATTTATCAATTGGAAATGTCCTGTTTTTCAAGAATAGAAATTAAAAAATTTGTCAGGTGTAATAGCTAGCTGTTGCGACAAAATTATCAAATAGCAAATAATAATGCAACTTGAGGAGAGCTGATAATTATTAATTTATTTTAATGTCTTACATCTAATGCTCACTATTTGTTGACATTTTATGATATCAATTAACATATTAATTGTAAGTTTGTCGTGGGGTCAGGAACAGACAGAAATTCGAAGAGTTTAGCCTAAGCATTTCAATTGATGTAGTAAGGTTATTGAATTTTTATTAATATAATACGAATTTAAGATGAGCAGTACCAGTAAACAGATTGTAAGTTGTTTTTGGTGGAGAAATGCTTCGGAAATTCTATTTAAAAAACGAACTAACGTTCAATGTTTAGAAAATTTGCTAACTGACAAAATTTCCAAGCTGTAAAGAATTGATTACGACTATCGAGATGAACACGTTAGTGAACTGATTACGACTATCGAGATGAACACGTTAGTGAACTGATTACGACTATCGAGATGAACACGTTAGTGAACTGATTACGACTATCGAGATGAACACGTTAGTGAACTGATTACGACTATCGAGATGAACACGTTAGTGAACTGATTACGACTATCGAGATGAACACGTTAGTGAACTGATTACGACTATCGAGATGAACACGTTAGTGAACTGATTACGACTATCGAGATGAACACGTTAGTGAACTGATTACGACTATCGAGATGAACACGTTAGTGAACTGATTACGACTATCGAGATGAACACGTTAGTGAACTGATTACGACTATCGAGATGAACACGTTAGTGTGTGCTGATCACTTGTGAGTCTGAACTTTTTTGGGAGTTTCATTCCTTCTTCTAATGTATCTAACAGTTTTGTTCATATAAATGTGAACTGCACGTCATTTACGCTTGAGTAACTCTCAGAAATGGTAGCAGAAAAGTTTGCAGCTATATACATATGCATTTCTGGAAGTTTATATATATGAGAATCGGTCTTCGTTTTACGTCATTACCACTTCTTTTCGAGAATGACGTATTGAACGCAGTGTAAATAACTCTGAAACCTTCACTTTCATATATTTTGCTCACATCCATCTGTCAATCACTCTCGATATCATAAGCTAAGAATTGAAAAGCTAATTTCTTCTTTCCATTTATGGTAATGCATAAAAGCAGAATATACATCGCTGTGCTAACTTTAAGTAAATACATTACTTACTGCTTGCTGAACCCATATTTGAGGATGAGGAAAAAGGTATTATTATTTGCCTTTCTCTTCAAATATTCATTTCATATTACTTTCGCCATCATTGCTGGGATATTTTTAGCCATCTTTTTAAATAAAAAAATGGAAAATATAAAGATGAAAAAGGAGAAGTTAATTGCAGTATGAATCAGATAATAGGCTTAAATTTTTGTAATTAAAATTGGAATAAATAAAAGAGCTGTCTCAAAATAAACTAATAGATCTGTTAGAATTATCTTTGAATGCTCTTTCCTCTTACTCAATCTTTCGTTCTCTTTCTCTTTTTAATTCATTTTCCATTAATTCAGTTCTCTCTTTAACTTTTTTCGGATATGGCAAATCTACTATTACTCGTCTTCTTCCCACCCTGCTGCTCCTTCTCACTTTTGTTTACCCAAAAATTAAATAAGTAAACAACAAACCCTAGGAAAGAAGAAAGGAAAAAACATTCGTAAAGCAAGAATAGACGGAAGTGCTCATATAAGCTTAAGTCATCAACAGATAGCTCCACCAACACACACACACACACACACACATACATACATACACACATGCATACACACATACACACAGACATACCAGTACTTAAAGTGCCCGTAATCGGCTCAGCAGCAGTAGTGTGACAACAAGAATCCGAGCTGCAGTATCAGTGACAAAGCTACTTTTGAAGTGCTCTGGGTGCGCAATCACAACTTATTGCCATGGCTAAGGAAAGTGGCGCAAAGTGACCATCTCGCTGATTACTTCTATACTTATCATTGCCAAAGTAATTAACTATGACATTTGGATTATTCTACTTACTGTTATCTTATTATTACTATTATTTTTGTCACTATTAAAACTATTATTATTGTTATTATGATTACTATTATTAATAGCATTACTGTTATTATGCTTATTATTACTGTCTTATTATTCTCGTTGTTATTACTATATTAATAAATATTGTTCTTACTATTATTGTTATAATAGTAATATTCTACTACTACTACTACTAATAATAATAATAATAATAATAATAAAATAATAATAAATAATAATAAATAATAATAATAATAATAATAATCTTGATAACTAATGGACACTGACAAGGAAGCGAATAAAATTTTCATTTTCGGCTTATGTATTCTTATCGCATGGATGTTTATTATTATTATATGCGCAAGTCCGAAGGTATGTTCAAACTATTCTTTGGTTTATTTTATCTTATTTGTTATATACACTTTATTGTTATGTTAAACAGAATTTGATAAGATTTTAAATGAAATTGTTAGCAAGTTATTTCATGTGGATTAATGTTTGAATAGAGTTTAAGAAAAATTATCAAATCAATTTTATTAGCTGACGATAAAGTAAGAATGTAGATGAAATTGGCATTGTTTATTTGCCAGTTAATCATCACTTTGATTTATTTACTCGACCAAATACTTTATTTAATAAACAATATATTTATTTAAAGTGAAAAAGATAAAGATTGATCAGAGAACTTGAAATGAGAAAGAGGTGGAAATAGTGAAAAGAAGGAACATAGGAAAGGTATTTGTGGCTAGGAAGAAGTGCTTTTAAACTTCTTCCGTTAACTAAGTACCAAAGCCATTGTGATTGCTTGTTGATCTGATAAGAGCTTTGATTGATTGTATATTAGATAATCGCAAAATAGGACTCTAAAAGTAGTCTAGAATAGTGATTTCATTAAGGCATATTTAGTGAATATTCGAATATCTGAAATGTAACTTTTAGCTGTTTCTGTCCAGCTTAACAGACTGTCATTTTTCGAATAAAAATAGATTCGTGTTTGCAAGTAGAATGATTTAAAATTATTTGAAATAAGCTTTTGAGTAATACTGTCATGGAGTAAGGAAGAGTTTTCAAATTTCAAAGCTTATCTTGGTAGAAAAAGTTTGACAACCGATCAATCAGGTTGTTTTATTTTCTCTGCTAACTTTTCAAAATTTCACATTGTCGCTTTTAAGAAGTTTTTGAATTATTTATCCCTATGGCGAATCTTTTAAATTATCTGTTAAATATTATCTTTTAAAAATCTTTTATTTATTAAAAATTAACAATCTATTTTTGTGACTTTTTTACCCAAGCGTTTTTGGTTTATTATTATTATTCATTTATTATTATTATTCTTATTCTTATTCTTATTATTATTATTATTATTATTATTGTGATTATTGTTATTTAATTAAACATCAGTAATTTCTCTTTGTTTATTAAAAATTCATAATAGCAAATGCTGTTTTCATCACCAATGTCATTAATGCTTCTTTGTGATTTCTAATAATCGGGAAGATACTATAGTTTTAATGATAACCAATAATGGTTAGAGTTTACACCACTCCGATTAGTTGCTGTATAATTATAATTATTACATAGTGGTAATTGTAACGAACAGTAGTAAATAGCATATAATAATAATAAATAACAATGATGATAAAAATAATGATAATTAATCAATAGTAATAATAATAACGATAATAATAACAATGATAATAATAATAATAATAATAATAAATTAATTAATAATAATGATAATAATAAATAATTGTGCTGATCAGTTTTAGTAAGCAACTAGTAATAAAGTTTCTACTACGTGTGATAATCATCTGAAAGGATATAGAACTATGATACATTTTAAATCGATTTATTTGATTGATGATATGATAACGATTATACTGGTTACTGTGGTATTTAATATTTCAAAGAAATTTAATTTTGTGAGAATTAATATTTTGCTGATAATTGGGAGTTGTACTCGCATATTTGTAACAGACGCGAAAGGTTGCTGTTTGATTCGAATTTAATCGTAGCACTATTTAATTTCATCCTAACCTAAAGATGACTTAAGTCACCTAGTCATGCGGATTAACCGGATTAAACCATATCAACGAAATAATGTACAAATGTTGTGTGCTGGATGAAACAGGTAACCGAATTTGTTGAAGGCAAATCCGGAAAATATTCATCATACACATTTCATTACGATGGTATCACTATACAGTTTAATTTTTATCTGTTATTAATAGGAAATTCATTTCTTATGATATTAGTTGTAATAAAATAACGTTTTAACATTTCATGAAAAATTTTGTTTACTGCTACCAAACCAATATGTTTTAAATAAAATTATTATCAACGATTGTGTAAACAGCAATTCTAATAATTTTTAATTTATAAATTGAAACATATAATTGCCAAAAACGAAAAGAGAATTTTTTGTGTTCTTACATTCTTTTTTTGTCGTTTCTTAACAACTTCAATGTACTCAACTTTTTATTTTCATCGATTGTAAATTTATAATAGAAACTAATACTTCAAATTTTTAAGATTTCTCTAATTGAATAATTAAATTACAAAAGAAGAAAAAAATTACTTTTTCCCTTTTTTGCTTTTTAATTTTTTTCAAAGTTAATAAATAGCATAAATTTATACTATTTCTAGGCATATACTTATACAAATTATCGGCAATTTTACTTAGAATATAGGATAGAAAATGATATGATTTTATCAGCAATATTTAATATTTTAATTCAATACTGCAAATTCAATCTGTGTTCTGTTAATCATTTGAATTTAAATCTATTTGGATTGATACAAAGTACACAGACATATAAAGTTAATGTAAAGTTTTCCGTTGCTTTTTTTTTCAATTCTTTGCTCGTAAAAATTTTTTAGTAGTATGAAAAATTCTAAATAATGAATATGTAAACATAATGCGAACTTTTTTTGGTTTATTGAGGAATTTTTATTTAATTATTGATTTTTTTCGCGTCCAATAATACATATTTATAATCAAAATTGCAAACAGAGATTGAAAAATTTTGCAAAATTTAAGAGTTTTTTCAATGAGAATTAAATTATTTCCGAACGGAATAAATTTCCCATCCAAATTACATTTTGAAATATACCAAAGTTAACATAAAGACTGGAAATGATAAAATTAAAGAAGAAAGTAACAAATGTTTTTCTTTCCACTTTTTTTTTCTTTTTGCAGATTTCAAATAAAATCCTTGTCTTTGAAACACTTGTAATATTTTCTTCTCTATTTTTGTTTAAAAGAAATCAGTACACTCCTATTATTGGAAAAATTTTTATCCCTCAATAAAAAACTTTTTTTTTAAAAAGAAAGTTTACTACCATTAGGAAAAGAATTTATGAAAGATATAAATATGTTTTCATTTTACTGTCGGAATTATATTATGCTGGAAGATAATATTTTTCATTCATTCTGAAATAAAATTTATGAAGAAAAATGTTATAAAATCTGATCAATTTTTAAAGAAACTTAAACTATTACTAAAATAAATTTCATATTATATGTATTTGATAAACTAAATTCATAGTTTAGTAAAAATTAAAAATTATTAAAATGAAGAAAACGATTAAAGAAAGGGAAAGGGCGAGAGTACATAGGAGTGGAGATGAGAGAGAGAGAGGGAGAGGGAGAGGGAGAGAGAGAGAGAGAGAAGAATCTGTAGCAGACTACTCTTTAATTTCACTAATTTACCACCAATTTTTGCTGTGGCAGCAGGTGGCATCACACTGAACAAAGAGAAAAGAATTAAGAAACAGCACTGAGTGATCCGAGAATCAGTTAATGGACATTAATAATTTCAGGAATTTGTCCAAAATTAATCTTTGAATAGAAATAGTACTTTCATTTGATTGCTGATCTATTATTTGTATAAAAATTAAAAATTCAAAATTTTGAATTTCTAAATTATGAATTATAAACATACAATTGAATATTTTGCAATTTTTAAAGCAAATTTTCAGTATTTATATCTAAAATTTCTAAAATATTTGCTTTTCCTTTTTATTTTAAACTATAATCTGTTCTTGCTCATTAATATTTACCATTTCATTTTTATTAATATTAGCTGTATTCCTCGTTAAAAACAAATGTTGCACTTTCAGTTTTCAAATAATTGATTAAAAATAAATTTCTCAGTTGCTGGATAACTGTTTAAAAGTTTCAAACTACTAGGTATATATGATATAATTTATCTAATAGTTTTCTATTTCAATTTTCCCACCACAATTTATTTTTATAATTAACTCATTCAGTTTTTCATGTAACAAAGTTATTAAAAAGTTAAAAATGAATAGTAATTAACAAATTAATATTATAATTAAAACAGCTATTTAAGAGTTATCAATAATATGTTTAGAAAGATGTTTTTCTTCAAAAAAATGTAAAAAAAAGAAAAAGAAAATAGATGAAAAATTATTGAAGACAAAAACGTTACATTACTGTTAATTACTTTACTGAGTAATACTTATTTATCATATGCTAAAAAATTTTTTCCGTTTTTTTCTTAATATTTAATTAATTCACTACTATAAGAGGACAGTGATGTATAACGATACCAATGATATAGTGATAAGACAGTGATAACTCCCTCCATCTATAGCTCTTCCGGAATATCGTTTCTCAATTGTGCTTCTGCTCGATTGCGAGAAGACGTGAAGGGAAGTCGCGGATGCATTGCGCCACCTGTTTACATTTAGCGCACGTGATTGCTATTGAACCATCCAATATTATGCTTAATCAAGCATTTGGCAATAATTTCGACTTACTTACCAAATCGATCCAACAGGTTTACAATTCATTGCGCATTTTTTGTTTGTTGTTTTTTTCTTTTTGTTTTTCCCTTTTTTCTTACTACAACAAATTATATAATTGAAATTTCAAAGGTATACGTATTATATAATATGTTTGTGATATATAAAGTTATCAAATATTAATAAATGTATCGAAATGATATACAAATTATTGAATACTCCAACAATAATTTATACACTTTTTTAGGACATTGTATTATTAAAATGTTTAATTAAATCAGTTTAACTTACATACAACTACAATGTAATATGGATGGAAGACGATCGTTTTCCTGAAAATTTTCAGTACTATTTCAAACTTTTGAATAATATAAAACTTAGCGAAAAAAAAAATAAATTATATTATGTTAAACCTCAAAAAAATAAGTTCCTTTTTGAAAGTTAGGAAAAGAAAAAACAATAGTGAAAAGAAATTTTACAACGATTTAATTTAAGGAATCACATATGGCACCAATAGTTGAACCCGAAGATTCGGACTTATGCTAATTTATTCAACCAATAACGAATGATTCAATCACAGCTGCTTCTTTATATAATTAATTAAAAGCAGAAAGGCGCAAATTCTGAATTAGAATTTGTTATTTTCATCATTTACCTCATATTTCTTCATATTATGGCATCTGTTCACTTTCATACCTTTGTTTTCCATCTTTTTATAAGAATTATGCTCAATGTCTCTTGAATCATTCTTGCCTGTATAAACTGTTTTTTTTTTTTTCTTTGTAATATTGATTTCTTTGAGAATTAAGAAAAAAAAAGATTAGTTGAATATTACATTCATCATCAATTCTTGATTAAAGTTTTTTTTGCATTTTTCTTTTTATTTCCAGCTGACTATTGTCAATTTAGTCAGCTCACCAATTTATATTACATTTCTTTTCATTCTGTTTTCCAATTTACTTTCTTTCGCTATTTCAATTTATTAAAAGTGCAACTCTTTTCATAATGTGTAAAAGATGAAAATAAAAATGAAAGAAAAAGGAAAGTTTGTCTTCAGACTTGTTTAAATAACTAAGGAAAGAACACCTCGTAGCGATATAAAACTTCGCTCAAATGATTAATTACTTTTTGTTTAATGAAAAAAATTTAAACTAAATGCATCTGAAATTGAAGACAAAATATGCCATATAATTGCATGGATACCATTTTGTTTAATTTATCAAAGAAGATAAAAAAAAGAGGAAAAATGATGAAACTTTAGGAATAAATGGATTGATCATTGTTTATAGGAAAAATGATAAATAGCAGATTATTCTACGATGATAAATTTCGAGCAATTAATTTTCGAAAAGTAATTCCATGAATCATTAAATACTGCAATTATATCAATAATGCAGCCAATTATCAAACTTTGGAGTGCTACTTCATATAACATTTCAAATATTATATCTAAATCCGAGAGTAATAACTTTTTAAGTTAAATTGCCAAAATTTTTGCGGTAAAATTACATAAACGACAATAATATTAATGGAAGTTATGCTTGACATTGAGTTTAACTACTATGATATCTTCGCTTCATTAAACCAAAAAATGAAATATATCGCATTTCAATTTCGTCGAAAAGCCTTATCAATTCCCGTATCTCCCTTTTCTCCATTTGTCTCTCTACCTCCCTCTCTCTCCCTCTTTTATTTCATCATTTGTATTACTCATGTCCTCTTAAAATATAATAATATTAATAATGATAATACTACTACTACTCCTACTATTAATAATAATAATAATTAACAAATAACAATAATCGATAATTAATTAATGAATAATGAATTTAAAATCTCACCAGCATAACACTATAGTCGCAATCTTTATTCAGCAGAAATCATCCCAGTGATCAATATTGTAATTTCTTCGAGAAGCAAATAGTTCGGTCCATTTATCCATCTCTCTTCCCTCTCTCTCTCTTTCATTTTTCATTCTATGATTTTATTATTCCATTATTCCCTGTGTCATTTTCCTATGTTATTATTTCACCTCTAAGAATTAAATAAAATTTGATGGAAATGTTTCTTTGCTTTTTAAAAATTCTTTCCATCTTTTCCGTTTCATTCATCGATTGCAAACCTTAACTTAGCATTCCTTTTTTCTCTTTTATAACAGTTTTGCAATGAAAAAAAGGAAAACAAAAAACAAGAAGCTAAAAAGGAACTAAAAAGAAAATTTAAGTTGCATTCGGAGTCTCTTAAATGATTTTATTTTAAAAGAAAAAAAAAGAGGAAACCATGACACTATCACATATGCAATCACATGAAAATATATCTAATCTTTGCACCAAATAGTCATTTGGTAAATGAAAAGATACACTTCTTTCATCGCAATAGTTTTCTTGTTTTTTGCTCAAAAAAAG
This sequence comes from Brugia malayi, assembly GCF_000002995.4. Classification (NCBI taxonomy): domain Eukaryota; kingdom Metazoa; phylum Nematoda; class Chromadorea; order Rhabditida; family Onchocercidae; genus Brugia; species Brugia malayi. Next base: position 14,037,468 of record NW_025062476.1, on the reverse strand, counting down.
ATTTAAAAGTGACAGTTTCTCTTTATTTCTGCATAATTTTGGATAATTTTGAATGGATTAATTTGCATGGAGCAAAAAAGGAGAAAAATATTTTGAAACAAATAATGAGAATCGATAATGCCTAATGCAACGTGAATACTTTATCTTATCATCAATTATGAAAAATGTTTCCAATATTTGTAAGCCTTTTTTATGGAGGCGTGTCTTAAATAAATTTTGTGTTGCATGGTTTTGCAAAAGATAATTATGAAAAAGACAAAAAAGATAAATAAAATGAATGATCTCAGAAAATTTATAATTTCAGAATTCCTGAGTCATAATAAAACTAGCGCTTGTTTTCACATGATACGTACAATACACAGAGTGGAAAACATTGCTATTACAGTTAAAAATAAGCTCGAGCTTTTCGATTGGACAATAATATGACCTGTGTATTAGAAAAACTGCAAATATATAATCATAATAAATCAAAATCTTGTGAAATTACAAAATTTAATGCTCCATATAATTATTGAGTTTGTTTATGGCTCACAATCAAATTTTCTTCGGCTCGACGAACTGCCATCGGTATACGTGAATCTGTCCTTGTACGATAATCACCCAGTAACTCTGGACAGCACACTAATCCTTTTGATATGCTATCCATCTGTAATAAAAACATAATCGCAATACAAACGAAACTATCATATGAAAGCTAGAAGATCATTAAGGATAAGTTATTAGACTTAAAAATAATTTAACGATAAAAATAAGCTGTTATGTTGGCAATAGATTTAAAACATGTTGGCCTGTTTTCTGAAAAGATTAAAAATTCGACTTGTAGAAAGCTACAACAAGGCCAACCTTTTTTAACATGTCGTAGATAATACGATCTCCTACATATGAGTCGTGTCTGTAGTCGGGATGTTTACAAATAAACTCACGCATCCAAGCAGCCAATGTTTGCAGCTCGCCAGAAGCTCGTTTCTAAAATTTGTCAAATTACTTTTAAGATTCAGTAAACAGAGAATCAGGCTCATTCGTAAGCACTATCAATCAACCTGTATAAAGCTTAAATACTGAGATACGGTGCATCGTGAATCCACATCAACATCAGCACTATCTAAATATTGGCGCATTAGTGGTATTAATCCTGGAAAATCTTCACCGCTCCCTGAAATGATTATTCTGTATCGTAATTTTACGACTAATAAGTATTAAGCATCTACCACCTTTTCAACGTTCGTTTGAGAAAATCATAATATAGTAAGTATATTGTGATTAAGATTGTTAAAAATTAATAACTACAACCTAATGAATAACAGAACTCAAAATGAAGCCATCAAATATAAATTACTTAGGAAAGCACAATAAATCTCAAAATATTTTGTTAAAAAGGATAATTTGCAGATCAAATATGATCTAATCAATATTAATCGTATTCAAATCTTCAAATACCAACCGTTGATGATTTCATTGACAGTCATCTCCACCACATCATCAGAATCGAGTGTACAACCAGCTCCCTTTGCACATGGGGGTGAATTGCAAGTTGCAATACGTTTACGGAAAAGTAGTTTTTGTTCCAGTACGGCATTTCGACGCTGTGCACGTTTCATATTCTCCGTAACAACAGAAATAGGCAAAATCAAAGTGATACGAAATGATATCATTACCCTGAAAATTATGCGGCGTTGTTCCTTCAATTCGAATTTTAATTGCCTTATAAAAGAGAGAAAAAAAAAAAAAAAAATGATACGACTGCTTAAGAACATTTCGAAATCATAAACTTGAGATAGTATTAGATTTCGATGCAGAGAAGAATTTACAATAACTAACTAAGTTCAAATGCCTCACTTAGATGAAGGTAAATTATAGTCAATGAAAGCTTTCAAACCTTCAGCAATTTTCACTAATCGAAAGCAAATTCAGGTTACTCACTTAAAGATTACAAAATCCTCGAATTTTCCTGTCTAACTCCCTTTCTTTCTCTCAACACTATCTCTTCTTCAAGGATTAAATAGTTTCAAATGTTATCAAACATCAGAAGAGCATTAAGTCTACCTTGTTAAAAGTACAACAAAACAACAGTAAGCTGCATTTTCGAAATCTGTTAGTTGCACTTCAGTTGGTCGAAATTCAACACGCCAGCCAATTTCTGAATCAGGTGGAGGTGGTTTGAAACGCATATTCATCCAATTTGAACTTTGAACTGTTTCAAAATGTTCAGTTGTCTTCATGTCATCTTGCTCTATACGTTCACGATATACCTATAAAGCATTGGAAAGTAATGAGCATATTAAAGAGATCAAATAAGGATTTTGAGTAATAGCAGTACAAGTGCAATCAGAACATTATTTCTACCTTAAATGCTAAAAAGTTTTTATAAATAAAGTAAAGAAACTGAATTTGTTTATAAGCTGTAATTATTACTTATTACCTGTAAAGGATCACGAGTAAACATATGCGCAACATGCTGTGCAAGAAGGTTATCAATTCCACCATCTATTAACTGCTTATAAATCTTGTCGTCATATTGAAGCGGTATATCGTTATATCTGAAATGACAACTGTGTTCGAAATATAGAATATTTATTTCTGTTATACTAATAACAAGAATTGCAGTTAACAAGAACAAAAAATTAACACTACATACTTTTAGCTGTTCTAAATGTTTCGAAAGCATCGACAGATAAAAACACGAATATTAAAGTTAAAAATTAAAAGAATACAATATTAGCAACAAATCACTGAAATATAAAAAAAAAAAATCTATTGTGCTCCTCCAAGTAACTAGGTATACAAGAATAAATTTAAAATAAAATGTTATAAAAGTTGCATCACTCTATTTAAGTATAAACATCAAATACGACTTACGATTCAGAACAGGGATAGATATAACAATCAGTAGTATCATATCGACTTTTTTTCAATACAAATTTATTATTCTTTAATGGAAGTAACCCTCTTTCCTCAGCTGTACGATCGTCAACACTCTAGAATGTAAAAACAAATATTTCAAATCAAACGTAAAATTAAGCGATACATTCTGTATTCGTAAATGAATTTCTAAGTTAAATAAGTTCTCTTCGTTTCTTCATGCTAAGCAACAGTAGAGAGCCCGATTAAAAATCTACTATTCTTATTCTTATTTCACTTTTTTTTTTTTTTTTTTTTTTTTTTTTTAAATTGGTTTCTCGTTTTCTTCACAAAAAAAAAGAAAAAAAAAAGATGAAACTCCGAAGCATCTAAAAAAGAAACTCATTCTAGAACCTCATAATGAACAAAAAATATATTCAGAATCAAAATCAAAGAACTTTTAAATAATAAGCTAAATTTCACTCCAGAATTCATGCAGCTACCTTACCGCTGATATGACATCCCAACGAGAATCAACATCAGCCAATCGTGATCGAAAAACAGGTGTAGCAGCTGATAATGCCAGTAATACAGGCGTTATTGGTGTCAACTGGTCATATAACCATCTCGCTTCGTCAATATTGACAGCCTAAATTAACAAAAATATATATAATTAAAAAAAAAAAAGAAAATTAAAGAGAGATTCCTTATCGCATTTACATAAATAGCTGCTTTTTGGTATCTGCTAATTTGTGGTCAAGAATTATTAAATTTTCATTTTTTACTAAAAAATTTTTTATTTGATAAAAATAAGTATCATATTGCTGAAAAAAAATATAGCCATATATAGGCTATAAAAAGACCAAAACTAGTATATTTTTGCTTATTTTTTATGAGAAAAAAAGTGAGATGCAAATTTTCTCTTCCTGAAAAAAGTAAATCTTAGAGAGAGAGAAAAAAAAAAAAATGAAAAAATCACTTGAAAAGTGACTTGCAAACAACAACAACCCATTCCAAAACCCATATGATCCATATAAATATGATCTGGTTTTGCTGCTCGTGCAGATTGACCACCATCTTTTGCTTGCGCAAAATTTTCCTAAAATTACAAAAAAAAAAAAAAACACTGCAATGTGTGAATTACAAAATACTGTCAATTTCATTTCAGGGACAGATTTTAGAGAAAATTCTATCAATCATTTTAAGTGAACGAATTAAAAATGAAGCTTATTGATATTTTCACTGGTTGCTATGCTTGCTATTAGGTACCAAAAACAAAAGCACCTTGACGCATTACAAGAAATAAGCTTATATGAAATAAGTAATGTATTCCATAGGTCAAGCTCTGAAAGATTTCAAAATTCTTATATAACTGCTGAATGGTCAAAAGGATACCTGATATGGATTAGGTGTATTGATATCTTTATATATTGGTACATTTATGGCAACTTTTTCACCACGACGTTGTTTGATATTTCTTACCAAATTCCGAAATCTTAAGGAAGAAAATATTATTATTTCATCAACATGAGATAATCTTTCATTTTGAAAGAAATGAACTTAAAAAATTCAAAATTTCTAAGAATAATTTGAAGTGATGTTGAATATAACATTCTTAAACGCAGCAAAACAACATTTTATACCTTGGATGTCCTGCATAAATTGCTTCATCAGGGAAAAATATTGAACAACCAGAGTTGTTATCACCATCAGGACGTGGTTCATATGAAGGTGAAGTGAAATCTGGTGTACCCAGAGATGGAAATGATATTGACATAACTGATTCGTCACCTTTTAACAATCGTGTAACTTCAGCTCGACGAGATATCATGTTACTTTCCACTACATTAAAGCATGCTAACAGGCCTAAATTCGAGAATAACACAGAAAAGAAAAAAAAAAAAAAGATCTTGCAGTAGTAGAAAATTTCTTCATGTTTCATAAATTTTAGTAATTTACTTCATATTGAAAAATAATATGCAGAATTCCTCATTGGAAGAATATAAAACGTACAAGATGATGAGCTTGCTCGTGCTCCTCATCCAAAAAGTTTCACGTGATCGCAGAGAAAATTGAATAAATAACCTCCATATGGTGCTCCCGGTGTTCCTTCAATCATGTATGCAGCAAATTCTGGACGCCATAAGCAACAATTATCATTACCCAACAATGCATTCAACTCTTCACCAGCTTGCAATTGATTAAGAAGCTCTTCTGCCCGTAAACTTACCCGAACCTAAAAAGCCTTATCAAAAAAAAAAAGAACCCTTTTATTCTATTGCGCTGCAACATACTCATAATGTGTTCAGTGAATTACATCACTTCTTAATCTAAACAAGCAATTAACGTCATTGATATGCTCATCAGTGATAAAAATTACATGCCATCAGTGAGCTTTCAAGTCACACATCAGTGATTCAGAAAGGTTGTTTTCCTCCCTTTCTCTCTCTCCCTCTCCCTCTGTAACTGCATTGCTTTATCTATTTTACAATTTAATCTACTAACCTTCTTTGCGTCATCATCAAACTTAACAATTGTATATTCAATTTCATCGCCCCATTTCAGCTGATCACCTTCGCGTCCTTTCAATCGATGATACAGAGCAATGAACTGTGCAATACCGTGTTCCTCAATTTGAAAAGTTATATTTGATTATCATTCTAATTTGTTTATTTTTCACATAGAAACTAAATTATTTCCCTAAAAAAAAGTATTTTCTTTAAACATAAAAAGCGATATCGGTTAACAAATTTGTAGGATTAAAGAAAAATAAACTTCGATGCTCAAAACTTTAAAGATAATAATTTTGAACTGCTCTAATACCAGATCTGTTGTTCGATGTCATTGTTATCATACTTAAATACTGAGAAATTCAGTCATATTAGGCAAATATATATTTCAGTTTTCGAAAGTATAAAATCCGACGCTTACTTTAATATATTCAACGTAGGGTACTATTTCATTCCATGACAATGGCGTCCCAAGCGTTAGTAAGCCCATGCTGATCCCAAATCCTAAAAAATGCTGAGACAATTTTTGAACAGTTTAATATAGGTGTGAAAAAATATAACTAAAATTAAAGAAAAGCAAAGTTCAAAACCTTCAAGAGTGAAAAAAAAGAGCAGTGAATTCCTCCTATTTCTAGAAAAAATAAACACCGATCCTTTAGAATTTAAATTTAATTTTTAACAATAAGAACAAGAACTAAAAATTGATGAAATTAAAGGAAAAGAATTCCTTCATTGAACAGTTTAAATATTACGAAATACCATTTTTAATCTTTCCTTCATTTTTCCTAAAAACATTATTATATTGAACAGAGCAGTACCGGTGTTAATCATTCAAAAATAGCATGTTAGATAATAAATTGCATTAATCTTGAAAGAAAATAAAGCACAGAAAAAAAAAACATAAAAATAAACAAGTGAGAAATAATAAAATATATTAAATTATTAATTACGAAGCAAGAAATTAATGTTTAATTGAATGAAAACTTTTGTTATAGAAAAATATTACGGTCAAATTATTAGTGAGCAATCAAAAAGAATTTAAACAATTTTTTTTTGATCATGTTGTTATCGGTCTAATGAATATGAGCAGCACATTTCACATGATGTAATCTGAAAATAAAAAAGAAAAAACATAAATTGACTTATTTCAATAAGACGAATAAAATTAACGATATGACTACAATTACTGATATATTTCACAGTAATTTAGCCACTTGTAAATTTTATTGATTATAAATGTAATATTATCAAAAAGAAGGAAGCAAATAACATTTAGCACTGGGTAACAGACTAAATTTAATAAATTTGTCAATTTTTAATCTGGCACGCAGCACATGATTAATACGATAATGATAAGCAGTGATAAGTAACGTAATAATACGCTAAAGTAAATAATTTTCTAATGTAACAATTAATACTACAACTGCTAATATGATTTCGTACTAATATAAATGAAGGGAATGAAGCACAAAAAGCGCCTTTTTGTTATGTCAGCCTTCTTTTATTTTTATTTTCTTTTTTGACAGACAAACAAAAAAATTTCATCAATTACAACTAAAAAAAAACTCAGAAAGACGAAAGATAAGGGAGCAAACAAATATTAAATAAAACTTTTCTGTTAGTTTTTTTGTTCATTCTTCTCCTTTTTCTCCCTTTTTACGACAAATTTAAAGCACAAATAATTCTTGAAAGGAAAACGAATACAACTCTTATCATTGTACAAAATGGAATGTTACACAATAATCAGATGAACAAAAATGATTGAAAGCGCTGATTTTCCATTCCTAAACCAACAACTACCATCCATCATTTAACGTTTATAAAATGAAAATTTAATGTTTATAAAATAAAAACTTGGTTTTCACTAGAAAAAAAAAAGAACAAAAGAAAAGGAAACAAAAAAATACAAATGAATGAAAAATAAAATAAAAAATGTCAAAGAATAAACGCGTTACGAATACTGCATTTATATGCATAAAGAATAAAATAAAATTATTAAATGACTTCAAAAATAATAGTTTAACTATGAACAACATTCACGGAATCAATTCATTTTATTCATAATAAGTGCAAAAGTGCATGGAAATATTAAACTTCTCATGAACTAAATTAAAATTAGTACAATGTATATAGTATCAAACTATTTATAGGATTTATTATATTCATATTTGAAATTATATAATGATATAATCTAAAGCACAAAAATCTATGGTTTGAATCCAATGATTTAAAAAATAATAACTTAATCTAACGTTTATAATGACATATAAAATAAAAAAAAAACATATTATTCAATTTATATTTTGAAACAAATGCATTGTAGTTTTACATTCAATCCAAACACATTTGATTACAATGCTACGAATTGAAAATGCTTATACAATTCACAAACAAATTAACCAATAAACTAATAAAACAATAAACATCACATTGTCACATTTTGCAGTAAATAATATATAAATATATTTAACTTAAACTATACGTTAACTAATGCATACGATTTAATCATTTTTCGCTTAATTTTTATCACATTTTTATGTGAACTGAGTTTGTTATAAAAATTTAGTAACAAACAAATAAATATAAAAATGAAAAAGCAAAGAAAAAAAGTTTAATAAAAATCTGCCAAATAAAAAAAAAAAGTGGAAAAAATCGACTAAATATGTAAATGAACAAACAAATTTAATTGAAAAAAAAAATGGAAATTATATTGCTAAATGAATGGAAAATATTGTTATAAGCAAACAAAGTTGTGCATAATTTCCACGGACCGTATTAAAGTTTAATATACGAACTTTTGTGATTATGTTTCAGTTACCGGGTTTATAATCCGGATGCTGGGAGATGTGTTTGTCCGGTTTTGTTGGTACTGAATGTGAAGCACTTCGATGCCTGCTACATTTGGATAATTAGTTTGCAGTTAATTGTTGGTGACATTATTGAACTTCAATAATAACTAAAACAGGTAGAGGAATAGTAAGTAATTGATACTGGCAATGATATATTTAATCGTAATCAAGTTGAATTTAAATGAAATAATCTTCTATTAAACAGTGGAATAGACTTTTGGTGTTATTAATTTGATTGAGCAAAAGCTGGTTAATTTTGTATTAACGTGATATTCTGATTTTTTAAAAATGAGTGTTATCCTATTATTACTTTTAAATCTCTCACTTCGCCAGCACTGCATATGTTTATAATCTTTTAGCCAAAAAAAAAAGTTTTACTGCTTTGTCAACGTGTAAATATAAAACGTATTAAAATGGAACTAAGTTCACACTTAAAATTTAATTTCAGATTATTTCATTGTGTAATAAAATGGCGAGCAGCTTCTACGATGAAGGTATAGAATCATCGCCGTCATCGTTACTTCGATTATCGCTACAGGTAGTTGCGAAAACAATGTTTGAATATCACTGGTTTCCATCTATTGATAGTCCCCTGCCATCAGAAATTTCCGATTCGTTGATGGCTACGCTTCGTTTCAACAATTGGCTTAATGGTAAAACAATGGCACTATTTGATAAGCGTTTTCGTCTAACTGAGGTTCGACTATCTATAAAGTGGTGATACTGATTAATGGTTTGTAGAGTTCAGATCAGAATTATCTATTTTGAAATTGATACTGGCATTGTTTGTATTGAAATTATTATCAAAAGAAATTTGGATTTTCAAAGAAGCAGAAAGGTAGTAAAACTGATTTAAAAAATTTTTAAGTGTCAACTTTTCTTTGCCTTTATCATTACGTCAGAAAGTTCATATGCAAATTTTATGTTGCTGTCAGTTCATTCTTTAAGATGCATTTTAATTTTTGAGAAAAAATTTGAAAAAGCTAAGAGAATACCAATTTCGGGTCGCCTTATTACTATGCTATACATTTATTATTTTTTAAAGGATTCATACCTTAAATTTTATGGAAGATCAAATATCTTTCATAAAAAAATAATTGAAACTCAAAATAAGTTTTTGTTTAGACTTCTGTCATTATCTCAATAATTTCTTTTTGGCATTTAATAGTTGACAAAACATTCTACAAAAAATTCGTAGAAATTAAATTACAGGTACATTTATCATATTCCTTGTTGATGGTAATGCCAATTGAAATGTTACGAATGCATCCAATAAAACGTCTTACCATTCGTGACACTTCAGTTACCGATTCTGTTCGTGATTTGCATGGTATTTTACAGTTACTTGGACCCCATGCATTAACGTCGCTGGAATACATTGACATGTCCGGTAAATTCATATAAAATTATGACTTCTAAGTTTTATCAATTCTTTCAAGAACACATTTTGACTAAATTGGTTTAATTTTACTACTTCACCTTGATTTCTGTGGATTATTATTTTGCCAAAAAGTCTGATTTATGGAATGGAAATTGTTGAGATCATTGCAAGCCTAATTAATATGTAAACTAATGGAACAAAAATTCACTTCGTTTTACCGCAATTTTCTGTGATTATTCACTTTCAGGTGTAACGCCAGTAACATGTATAGCTTGTTTAGCTGATTTGAAATATTTAACAACTTTAATTGTTTCTGAAACACCGGCGTTTGGTGATGCTGAATTAAAATTGGTGTGCAAAGAGATGCGTTATATGAGAGTTCTTGATTTATCGCAAACAATCATTACAGCAATTGCCCCATTAAGTAATTTGAAGTAAGTCGTTTTCCAATTTTTTTTATTGAATTAATTTATGTAAGACGAATAATTTTATATTTTCCAGTTAAAATAACGAAGGAAAATGTTCGATTTTCAGAGACACTTTGGAAGTACTTGTAATGCATCGACTTAGGTTTTCTCGTGCTATAACAATAAATGGTGCTGCGGATACATTACGACTTCTTACTAAGTTAAAATTTCTAGATATATCCGATAAAAAAGTTGATGTATTACCAAACAGGTATGTTTATCAACTTTATTGTTTTCACTGCAGCTAGAATATATGGGCATTACAAAAATATGTTTCATTTTTTTTTTTTTTTTGAATATAAATATTATAAGTTTTAACGAAGGGAAAATACAAGAACTGTTGAGCGCTCAATTATTAGTTAAATGTTAAATGAATGTCGAGTTAAATGAATGCACCTCCGAAAGTTAACTTTAGCGATTGTTACACTCAATTAAATGATCACTACTTTAGCATTGGTGAACCGCTTGAAGTTGATATAGGGACATTGGTAGTCCGTGATATCGTAGCATCAGGCATACCATGGTGGCCAAGTCTTCGCTTCTTGGACGTTGCTGGGAATGCATTAAATTTTCATAGTCTTGTAACTGCTATTGATTATATTACAAAGTTCATCTCTCTACATCCCCATTTGGTCTACGTATCCATTTTGGACACTTCTTTAAATCGACATCCTTATCACTATCCGTATGAAAGGGATAAACCATTGCAAGTAAAATTTTGGATATTAATGCGCTAGTGTGATTATTTTATAATTTATGAAATATCTGAGTATTCTTTAAAAATTTTTGCTATGAATCTGTAATATCTGCCCTACAGATAGCTAATGCTGGCACACGTGCTCAATGTCTTCTTTCATTGCAACGATATTGGCGTCCAGATCGAGAAGCTTTTGCATCGCATGCATTACAAGCCGTATATTATCTTCTACAAACCTCTTATGATGAATTTCAGCCTGCTGATTTGCGTCTTACTGTCCGGGTAAACTTTTGACCTAACATGCCTCTTATGTATAATTAAAATTTTATTACAGTCTTAATTATTTGTTTAGCTGTTTATTTCACTGAGTTAACAGAAAGTAATTGAAAAATGAAATGAAATCTGCAATAGGCGATTGAAATTTTTTTGGAAATTTCCAATTGCAACTTTTTCTGACATTTTCAGGGTGTTGTATTGTCGATGCTTAATCACAAAAAAAACATTGCAATACAGATGGCAGGGAGTGCCTGCCTTTATCACCTCTGCAAGTAAGTTCTGAATTGTATTGGCCAAGTCGTAGTGAGTCATTAACGCGTAAGTAAGAATGAATGTTTTGTTCACCTTTATTTACTTTTGAATGTTTAATTACTCTCATAGTATTTGCAGAGTAAGTAAATTTTTGTAGATCAAAAAGAATTAATCAACTTACCGCACAAGAGACGCGATGCTGTGTTGATCGATGCTTAGATGCAGCAGAAAATCATCCTCGGATGGTCCAGGTATGATTTTTGCTATTATTGTTGTTGGGAAACAGTCTTACCTGCTGAGTGAGAATTCAGGAGTATTTCAAAAAAGAGTTTTTCTCCACTAACCTTTTAATCCATTAAATTTCTATCGAAAATTAATTTTTACTTTCAGCTGCAAAAGAATGTATGGCTTACGGTATGTAGCGATCACTTATTACAATCACTAAATTTTGATATATTCCGTACGTGTGAAATAGCCTTAGAATCAATGGTAAACACGCGAGATCCCTCAGTTTCAAGGTAGAGCTCCTATCATCAGAATGAAAAAGGGCAAAGATTTTCTTGTCAAATTTACCCCGATAAGCTAGAATTTTTGAAAATTTTCAACATGAGAAAATCCATTAAATTAATTCGTGCCTGCGGATTTCTTAGTAGTTCCAAATTCGTGAATGTAGTTTTGTTCTTTATTATTTCTGGAATTTAGTGAAATTCTTTATCTTTTTCCGTTGCAGAATGACGATCGCAGTTGTATCAATTTTGGCTCCCAAATTGCCTACCGAACAAAGTCATCTTTTAGCCACAAATAAACGATATGTTGCGCACTTGATTGAAATGATCAATGAAAATCTAGACAATCCCGACAATGGACACGATAATTTCAATAATTTCACAGTAAAATTTACTCTATCTGCTCTCTGGAATTTGACAGGTACTTTTATTTGAATATGAAATATATAGAGCCATAGCTCACCAAATGTTTTAGTCATTCTGATACTTTGCTGCCAAGTGTTTTGGTTTTAGATTTCTAATTCAAAGCCCGACTAGTGATATGAATAATGTATTCAATAGTACAACATATGATAGGTGTATTTCCGTACCGTTGTCATGAGGCTGAAAGTACAGAAATTTAAATTATTAAAAGCACTTAAAAAATGATGGACAAAATAATTTGTATTGACAGTGATAACTGCTATTTGAATCTTTTATTTTGAGCGTTTATTTGTTAACTCATAGCTGCTAACCTATCATTTTCTTCCTATTGAACTTTTATTTTTCTTATCTATTTTAGATGAATCACCGGTTACATGTCGACTATTTGTGCAGCTTGGTGGAATTGCAGCAGCATTTGGCATTTTGGAACAATATCAAAATAATACAAATATACAAACCAAGGTTCTTGGCCTTTTGGTGAGTGCATTTTGTATTTTGTGACATGCATACAAAATCTAGTCTTTTTGTATACTAGATAGTTTGATTCATTTAGCACTTTATTGTGGCATAACTCATAACTTTCTGTCAAACCTTACCTGGATGCCGCAACATTGTATGCAGATTGATAAGAACTGGGATGATGATAGATAAAATGAATATAATCATGAAAATTTCAAATTTCTATTCTAGAACTACATATAAGGTTAACTTTTATTTGAAAATCTAGTACAACCAATTTTAAGATGCACAATGCATATTTCTTTCTTATTGGCGAGCAGAGAATGATATATAAAATAGTGATACATTTTATGTTTCAGAATAACATTGCCGAAGTACGAGGTCTGAAGAAGCGAATAGTACATCATCGATATATTCGGACAGTTCTGTAAGTTTATTTTGTATTTAGGTGATGAAGCATTTCCGGATGTTGTCACACGATTCTTAGTTAAAATGAAAAGTATCAAGTGGTTCTTAGTAGGATATGCACTATTCTACAGATCAATTTAATTTGCTGGTTTTGCAGATTGTATTTCTCGAAAATAACAAAGCTATTTAGAGAGTTGCTGGAAAGTGATCTGATACCTGATAGTTACGCTGCGGCTGTTGGTAATGCAAGACATATCGATGTTTCGTATTTCGCTGCTGGAATATTGGCAAATCTGTTGGACTGTGGCCCATGGACATTTGAACCGACATCGGATCACTGTAATCAATCCTTGGTTGGTCTTTTTTTCTTTTCAGCTGAAAAATGGCTTATTATAATTTCAACTCTTTTTTTTATGCAGTAATAACGGTTGAATAATCAGTGAATACATTTTAAATATTAAAAAATTACAGTGGCATACTAGAGTGAATTGGCAGTACACTCAGTACTGTACTTTATTTTTTATGTCTTTGACATATTTAGTTGCCTTTAGCCTTATTTCATTTCATTATAGATAATGGCAGTAAAAAGATGGCCCAAAGCATTGCTAACTATGGTTGCCTATCGGTAATTGTTACTTTTTTTCTGTAGTTTTTGTTATTTTGGATTACCAAGAAAAATGTCTTACAGTTGTTTTGGAAATTTCCCGAGGACAACGAGGAAATTATTATTTTATCGGTCATTATGTTCTAGGAAGTAGAATTGTTATTATTTTTTCGCTTACAAGGACGAATTTAGTAGATAAATATGCCAACGAAATTTACTGAATAATGACCTGCATTAAAACTTTTTCATTCAAGTATATACACTTTATTTTTAGGTCATTTGTACCATTCTTTGTTTTACTGAAACAGGATGGTATAACCGGAGCGCAAATGTGGGCTGCATGGGCAATCCAACATGTGTGTATCAGTGACAGACAAAATAACTATATAAAGTTACTCCTTTCGCAAGGAGGACGAGAAGAATTTTTGCGTTTAGTCAATTCAAGATTTGCTCATCCAGATGCTGTACAGCTTGCTCATTCTGTGCTCACTTTAATCAAACATTTCACTTATGACCCATCAAAACTCAAAAATTAAATCATAGCATCATTAATTTGAAGGACATGGAGCACAAAAATAGTTATATTATCATTTTTTGGTTAATTGATGTTGTCTTTCTCTAGCTTTTTTTCTTTATTATAGGGCTTACATAAATTTCTTGGCCTTGTACTTCTCGATCCAGTGTTTTATACTGCTTCACGAAATGTTTATATTTTTAATATTTCAATGTTAATTTCAGTAACTTTTAGCTCTTGAAACAATATTGAATGTCTATGATGTTTTTAACGCGTTATTTTTCATGATGATCAATAGCACATTTTGAGGTGTCTAGACTTGATTTCAATGTTTTGATTTATCAGAAAGTTATTTTCCTTGTACTAATTGGTTGGCACTGAAAAAAAAAATAGGGATTTTTAAGTTTGCATGATCACATAGCTACTTTGTTCACTTCGTGCCTTACTCTGTACACTTAGTTGTACTCATTTTTATACGGTGAAGTTTTTTACTTTGATTGTCTCATCCGATTGTTACGTATCCCAGTGTTATCATCGTGCGCCTTTGCTATCATCGTATACCATTCTGTCCATCTCCAAAGTTTGCTCTAACTTAGCTCTAAAACTATTCAATTATTTGTAACTGATCAAGTGCTATTCCGTACAGTTGTGTGTACACAATGTATATATATGTATTTTTTTTTTTTATGTATCTCTTACTTTCATTCTTTTATATTTCAAATAACTTATTAGCGCACAATAAAATGATGCGCATTTATAAATCAGTTGGTTAATGAAAGGATTTTTTTTTTTTTTTGCTGTTAATCAGCTAAATAATTTGTTCATAATTTCTCTTTAAAAATACATTTTAGATGTACCTTTAACAGTTTTTTCACCTTTTTTTTGTTAAATCCATCTAAAAGCATTATACAACATAAAGACATCGATGATTTCCAACTTATTTCATTGTGTCGTGAGAATTGAAACTTCCTTGTTGCTGATATTACTAGATCTAACCTATTATACTGACGTATATACATAATTCTTAGCTCCATTTTAATTTGTTATATTTTATGGTATTTGTTATCAAATTTTTAAAAGTTTTATAAAAATTAAAGTGAGTGGAATTTTAGTTTATTTGAAAATCGTGAATAAATGAAGGGGGAAATGTCAGATATATCTGGTTATTTCATTATTTCCAAACTATTTGTTTATGTTTATTATAGATGTATGTATATATATGTATGTATGTGTATGTATATATATGTATGTGTGTGTATGTATATATATGTATGTATGTATGTATATGTATGTGTGTGTATGTTTGTGTGTGTGTGTGTATGTGTATTTTATTGGTGCGCCGAAATTAATGATTTTATTTGAGTATAATAATAACAGATGGCAATACATTGTGAATGACCTTCTCACACTTTTATGTTCCTAAGTCCTTTTCTGCTCCCTTCGTACTCTTTCATCCGATGTCACTAGGATGAGGACAAGAGGCCCAGTGTGAGAAACATGGAATTCATTTCAGGACAATATGGCCAAGTACAATCAATTACAAAGTATGACCAAGTGATTTCATTCTATGATTTATTCAATCCTTTTCACACATTTCTTTATATAACTCTAACAATACTCAATAAATACTTAAAGTAGTAAGAAGCAAAAGGTTTTTTTTTTTTTCGACAATTATAAAGTTTTTATAAACTTTTCGTCATTAATAACATTAGTTCTAAAAAAAGAACCCTTTAATATAGTATGAAGCATTATTTAAGGATTGTTTACATTTTTTGATATTATTTCTAAACATAAAGCACATAATGAGTTCTGTAATTAGTAGCACATGCATAATTAGCTAGTATTGGAATAATTTAACAAATTTGAACCAATATTTATGGCAAAGAAGGAAAATGGAATGAATTAAATGGCATTCAGTCATTTATGTTAAAATATCCTAAAGGATTGTCCAGAAAAGATATTTGTATATTTCAATTTATTTTTCTTAATTTATCTTAGAAATTGCATATTTCATTCAACTATTTTAAACATTTTTTCTCTTCAAAATTCATTACCGTAATCATTTCAGGGCAAATGAATTTAGAATGTCCTTCACGGGACAGAGTAGAGGAAGGGATAATGGTCGAGAAGTGTGCTAGTAGGTGTAGTAATTCTGTTATATGGATAATTACTGATTGAAGGGAGAGAGAGAGAGAGAGGGGAAAAGAAGAGAAGAAATGGAGATAATAGAAATAAGATGATGGAAGCAAAAAAAGAGAGAGATAGTTATTGGTTGAATAGATGAAAAGAATTAATATTGGCATCAATTTGATTTAATTCTATTTACAACAATTCTTTTGATCAAACCGAAATTACCTATTATAACTTTCCGATTTTGTCTCCAATATTGAATTATCTTTCTCTCTCTCTCTCTCTCTCTCTCTCTCCTTTCTCTTCCTTTCAATCTTCATTTCTTTTTATAACATTTACATTTTTCATTTATTTTTAACTTTAATGTTTTTCTTCTTTTTTTTTTTTTCTAACAAATAAATAAATTATAACTAAATTTAATCTTTTATGTAATTATTTATCGCTGTTATTTTATGAACAATTTAATTCATTTTATAAAAATATTATCATGTAATTTTGTATGACAGTGTTTTGTTTTGTTTGATTTTAATTAATTAAGAAAGGTGAGCATTTCAGAAAATTAAATTTCAGTGTTTAAAAAAAAAAAAAAATGAAAAATCAAAAATGAAACAAATACAAATCAATTAAAAAGAAAACAACAACAAGCAAGAAAAATTGACTCAAAATTTGATTTAGTTTTATTTCGCTATCAGTTAAATTAATTTTTAATATTTGAACTAAAAAAAAAGAAAGGAAAAAATGAAAGATTCTATCAACGTACCAAGCATATACACCACAAATTGTAAATTATAATTTCAATGCAAAGAAAAGATATAAAATTCAACAAAAAATGAAACGAAAAAAGAAGAAATATTTCCCGAATGTATGAGAATATAGCAAAATGACCGCACCTCATCATTCTGTGCTAATGTAAAAGTTAAAAAAAGAAAGAAACTGTGAAATTAACTAATACAAATAGTGAAATTATGTAAACAATGTCAAATAGGAATTTATTTTCGCAAGGAAATGCGACAAATTGAGTGAAGTTTGTAATTTAAGTAAAATTCTGACTTTGAAAATATCAAAAAAAAAAAAAAAAAAAAAAAAAATCGACGATAACATTTATTTATTACTCTACGATTTACAAAAATATATTTATATGATATTATCAAAAAGTATAAAAAAATATCAACAATAATAAGGAGTATAAATAAATAATAATACATTGTCAATAATTTATTTTAACAAAAAAACGATCACTTGTTAAACTCTCGTCACTTTGTCACATAAGATTTATACATTATCAGTTGTGTTATCCTAGCACATTCAATCATTATGAATAATTTTCCCTTTTTTCTTTATTTTTTTTATATTCTTTCATGAATTATACCGATATCTCATTAAATTCAATTCAGCAATATAATAATTTAATCTTTTATTATTATCCTATTTTAAAAATTTAATCAAAATTTACAATTTGTGATTGCTGCAATGATTATTCACCGTTAATTACAACACGTATTAAAAAAAAAAGAAAAAACTTAAGTGATCATGAAATGAGTGAAGTACGTCGATCATCTGTTAACCTTTTCAGATTATCTTGCACAATTGCACTAACATTAGTAATTGTAGCAGTATTATTAGTATTAGTAGTTGTAGTAGTATTAATAGTACTAATTGTTGTAGTAACAGTAGTAGTAGTAGTAGTAGTGGTGGTTGTAGTGGTAGTGGTAGTGGTAGTGGTAATGTTATATGGCATTAAATCGCGATCAAAATTTAAACGCGGTGGACAAGTTGCAGCAGCAACAGGTAAAGTTGAGGTTGACACAGGTATAGCAGTAATATTTGCAAAAAACATTTGTGAAATGAATTGTGGCGGTAATGCAAAACGTGAATGCATCTTTTCTGCCCAATCTATAACAAAATAATAACAATTTAAATTTTAAATTATATTAAACAAAAAGAGAGAGAGAGAAATGAAAAGTATGCTTCATTTCATTTTATAATATATGTAAATGCGAGTAACACAAAAAAATAGATGAAATTTTTGAATTAGGAAGAAAATTTTAAATATAAAATAAAATACGATTAAATTTTCGGTTTATACAATTAGAAAATGATTATTTCATTTTTTGAAATATTCTTGATGTAATATATTTGTGAGAAATTTTTAGAAATTTAAATAAGCTAATTAAATTTGTTTAACTTACATAACATAAAAAGTGTTTCCATAATTCTAATTACTTTTTTTCTTACTTTATTTATTTTAGAAAGAAATTTAATTTGTGAATTTCAGGAAATTTGGTTGTTTGTTTTTTTTTCTTCCAAAATTGCTTTCAAACATAAATTTCAAGAAATATGCAAAAAAAAAAAGCGAAGAGAAGAAAAAGTTAAGTTATTTTACTAAATTAACTTATTTTATTAACCTTATAACTTTGTTTTATTGATGATTCATTTTATAAAAAATAAAAAAATAAATAATTAATTAAAATAAAATTATCTTACACTGACGAATTAATGCTTGTTGCATAATTGCTGGACTATACAAGTTGGGTAATAGCATTGGTGCATTGTCATTACGAATTTCCCTAAAGATTTCGTTTAAATTATATTAATTATTCCTTTCATAATTGTTATAATCTTTCCTTTAAACTTTTTCAACGAACAAATTCCTAAAAATAACATTAAAAATTTATTTTTCCAAAGATATAAATGAATCAACAAATAAGGAAATAAGCAGATAAATAAATAAATAAATAATCAATAAACAAATTAATAAATGAATATTAATAGAAAAAATGTGATTAAGTAATAATTTTTTGTTTAAATTGCAATTTGTGATAACTTTACAATTATGCAATCATAATTATTTTATCTCTTTTACTTATTTCTGTTTATTATCAATTAAAATAAATACCTTAATTAATCCTTTCAAACATAATTATATATTGCATTACTTTCAGTCAAAATTTTTACAATATTTAAGTTTTAAGAACAAAAAAGAAATTGACAAATAAATTGAAATTATTTAATGAAAACATAAATAAAAACAAAAAACTAAAAAAAGAAAAAAACATACAAATCATATTCTGGCGAACGTCCATTTGGATCACGAAAACCTTTCGCAAATGGATTTTTTTCAATTTTTAACTTTGTAATTAATTGATTTTGATATGCTGTGACAGCCATAAATTGAGTTTCTTTAAATTGAAATGTTTTGTAATGTTCGTTGTGCAAATCAATTGTTAAAGCCTAGAAGAATGAGTGCAAAGATAAGATCAAAAAATAAAAAAAAAAACTAAGAAGAATAATACAAAGAAAATTTTCTTTCATTTTCTGCTTCTAATGAAGTTTAATTATATTTTATTAATAGCTACAATTTTTGCTTTCCTAAAAGAAAAAAAAAAATTAGACTTTAATTTTGAAGTAATCATTCTGAGAATTTTTTTTTTTTAACATAAACATGTGAATCGATCATATTTTGATTAACTGATGAGAATAAATTATGGAATTACAATCAAAGAATAAAAAGTTTAGTCTTTCTGAAATTCACTGGATGTACTGCTTAAAAAAAAATACCTTTTAAAAAAGTATAATTTAAATAATATACCTCTGGGATTAAATTTTGATGAGAAAATAAAATTACCTGTTCAATTGGTCGCTCACGTGGTCGTCTCACAACATGTATACGTGGTTGATATTTGTGCATTGAATTTAAAATTAGCTAAAAGTTGGTTTAATTTGACGGTGATAATGTAAGCATATGCATTATTAAGTAAATTTAATAATTCGAAATTTTTTTTTAACTGAAGGAAACAACTTACATGTCCAGTTTTGTCAACTTCATTATTGGTCAGTTTGGCTTTTTCAAATGATATAACTTGATTGCAAAGCTATAACAAAAACCACTAAAAATATCAATTTAGCTTTTTTTTTCAATATTTCAATGTTAATTTTAATGACAATTAAATCTATCAGTTCTTTTTATTTTAATCATTGATCTGTGGCGGGGAAAAATTTAGAAACCTGTTCACCGGTGAATGGAGAATCAGGATGCATATACAATCGATTACGAGGTGTAGGTTCAGCTTTACCGGCTGTTAACCAAGATGACTTATTATAAATATACCGGTAACGTCGATTGTCCACCGGAACTACATCCAGAAACACGTAATAAAACACATCCGGTTCACAACCACTAATACTTAATTTCATCGTCGGAAACATACGTCTATAATTAAGGCTGATTTTTTAAGCTTTTATTTATGTCTAAAATAATTTCTGTAAACTTCTGAAAATAAGTTAAAAAAGAATTTTCAAATATTTTACAACTAATTTGCTGATTATTCAATAAGTAATAAAAAAAAATGAATTCTTTCCTAGCATTATATAATCATTTCAATTAATTCAATTCCAATTCACCAACGCAAATTTAATATTATATATTAGTTATACTATCATTTTTTCAACAATTAACATTTTCACTTCCATTATTTCAACCATATCATTCTAAGTATACATAGCAATAGATAATTTATTTTTGATTAATTTGATTTTTTAAAATTAATTGAATTTGAATTTATCAATGCAAACTCATTGCTAACCATTTATTATCAACTGCCACAATCAACCTTAACAATTTATAATATTTTAACAAAAATCTTTACATCAATAATTGATAGGATTAATGTATCAACAACAACAATAGCAACAACAACAAACAACAACAATGATCTATTTATTCATTATATTAGATGCTATACATGTGTGTGTATGTGTGTATTTATTTATAGATTATGATCATAAAAATCTCGCCATTAATTGCTATCATTGATGAATGATAAAGATTAGATGTGTTGCAGGAATGATGATAATAATGGTAATATTAGTGATAATAATAGTAATAATAACAGTAATAAGGAGAAATATTTCTGAATTTGTTTGAAAGAAAGAAATAAAAAAAAATCGTTTAAATTAATTTTGTTGTAATTAAATGAATAATATATTTAATTAAAATTATGCCACCATTTTTTTTCCGTTTAGTTTTTTCTTTCTGTTGCAAATATGAAAAAAAGTTGGAATTTTATTTTCTATTTCTTATTAACATTCAATCAGTTACGAAGCATTACTGTATTATAACTACTGTAGGAATTGCTACCGTATGCTGTAAATAAAGCAGGGAGAAAATTTTTAACTTTGTGATATTTAATTGTATAAAGTATGCAAAATAGCAGTAAATCAAAAAGTAATTGAATTATTGTAAGGAATAATTGGAAGTTATAAATTAATTAAGTTTGTATTTTTCATTTCTTTTATTGTATCATAACCCCTTGCATTAAAATTAAATTAGTTTATATGCTAGAAAAATTAATGAAATGCAGTAATGTTAATTTATTTATAATTTATTTAATAAATTTGATCAAATGCTATTTTCTTTTAATTTGTGCTTAATCAATTAATTTTTCAATGGAACTTAACTTTCAGCTACTTCTTTTTCCCACAATTTCATATACTTTTATGAGTACTAATAAAATTTGCTCGTTGCATACATATATTTATTTATTTATTTAAAATATGCATTTGAAATTTTTAATAGTTAACTCATTCTAATAAACATTTCATAACTTAAAGAACAGTAAGTTTCTAATTTGAATATATTAACACACGAAACGAGCGCTACTGTCATTTGGTAGAATCAATCAATAATAGTTGCAATACTTACTGTGACGATAATTTCTTGAAAAGAATTTATTACTTTATTCGTTAACATATGGTAAAATAAATATTTTACTAAAATAGCATATAATTGAAGAAGGAAAGGCAGAAAAGAAAGACGAAATCATAAAAATTGATTTTCGATTTTTCCTTATCGAATTGATTGCAAAAAATTTTAATTAAGATTTTAAATTAGTTGAAACGAGTGAAATTAAATGAGTTAATAAATTAATTTCTAAGCCATTTGTGTTGAATATTGTTCTACTTTTTTTTTCTCATTTTTTTAAGAAATTATTTTAAGAATCGTATTGGTAATAGCTTAATGATTTTTTTTTTTTTTGATTTTAATATAAAAAGATGTATTAATCTAAATAAGAGGATTTTTGTTAGTAATTTGTTGAGTGTTATCCTACTTTTTCAGCTGATATTTTAAATTTGTGACGTATTAAACTGATTCCAATACAATTCTTACATTAGCCCAAAAATAAAACAATTTCATATTAAAATAAAATATTTACGAGATAAGAAATTTAATACTGTGATTAATAGTAAATTCAAAGTCGCTGGAATGAATTTGAATTGAGATGGATGCAAGGATGACAACGATACAGTAGTGTCAAGGCGTGCGGTGGTGACAGTAACGATCGATCAATATGGTTCAATTAAATGCGAGATCTACTGCATTCATGCTTGCTATATTAATAAAAGATTTTTGTTAAATTAAATTAAAATGCATTTGTAAATTTATCGATACAGTAAAATGCAATGATAATAATTACTATGATAAAGATAATAATGATTAATAATGAAAGTAATGTGATAATAGTATTAATAGTAGTGATAATTATAATAATAATAATAAATATTTTACAGGAAGTTGGCGAATGCGAGACAATGTTTTTGATTAATTTTTAGTAATAATAATAAGTATTAAAAAAATTTGTTTTGCTAATATCAAATCGATCATTTATTAGTATAAATCGTATTTAATATACTTTAAAGAAAAAAAAAAGGTTTCAATGTTTTGCTTTGGAAATGAAAAAAAGAGAAAAGTTAACAATGAAAAAATTGATGCAAAGATAACAAATTTTTTTTTTATTGATTGGAAAGCTTCAATGTTATCATTTTTATTGTCATCATTATCATCAAAGAGTATGGAGAGAAAATTATTGCATCAATATTTAAACTTTAAAAAGTTTTAAATTTAGAAATGTTGAAAATTTTTAATTTAACAGTGGTTTAAGAATAGGGAAAAAGTATTAGGATGAAAAGAAAAAAACGAACTTTTAATTTTATATTAAAAAGGAACTTTTTTTATTTGTAAATGATTTTCAGTTATATTCATGAATGGCTTCAATGCTATTAATTTGTATTCAATTATTCATTTAATTTTAGTCATTTCTTATTGTTCAGTTCTTTTTTTTTGACTACTTCAATAATGAATATTCGATTATTTAAATGTTATTGAAAAAAAAAAAGAAAATTTGCCATAAATTTAATTTATAATTTTATAACAATGAAAAAAGTAAGCAAATTCATTCCATTCATTACAATTTGATACGGTCAGTCATTTTTTTAACTACCGTAATTTTAAACATTGTTGTTGCATTAGCAATTATTGGTCGCTTACTTAATTAAGCTTTAATTAGGATTGCATCAAAACAGCATTGAGATAAAATGCATTGATATAAAAGCAATTTTGCAAATTGCGCCATCATTTTACTATGCTTTTAACTGAATTACTTAAGAAATGAATGTTATGTAAAGTAAAATTATTTGTTATTCTTTTTATGCTAATTCCCTTTTGGTCACTTTGCGCTCTTTCTTCTTTTATCATTTTCATTTTACTTCCGATCAACTACCGCTTCCCCTCATTCTTCCTCTCGTAATCATTCGTTGACATCAAAAATGTAATACTATAAATTGTCACCTATGGAAGCATTTCAATACAAATCAAATTACCTACCACATTGTTAATTATTTGAGATGAAGCAAATTTCATTTTATTAAGGATGAATAATCAATCAAACCTATAAGATAAGCGACAAATGCTCACATTTTGCATATTTGATGAACAATTCATGTGATATTAATAAGTGTTATTTGTCATGAAATTAAGATAGAAAGATAGTTATAATTGTTTATTTTTTTTAAAACATTTATTTCTTAAATATCTAAAATTCTTAAATTGAATAATATTATATCTTGAATACCTGAATTAATGTATTAATTTAAATGGTTGAAACAATTAATCTATTTTCTTCCTTTTTCTGTTTCTTTTAGCATTATTTTAATTTTAAACAAACAAAAATGATTTGCCTAAGCTAAAATTTGCATCAGCAATGTGTGCTACTATTAGAATAAATGAGAAATGATATTATTATCAATGCTAGCAATAGGTAATATTTATTAGTAAATAAAGAAACTGGCATTTGTTGAAAATTGAGAATTTAAAGAAAGATCAAATAGCATTGCATTAAATTAAAAATATTCAAAATTATAAAATTAATATTTGAAGAAATTACTTGAAAATTTTATCACTTATATTTTCCATTAATATATTTGGAAAATTAATATATTTCTTAAAATTAATGCTTTTTTAACCAGTGCAATTTGCAACTAATTCTTTAAATTACATTTTGACATTACTTTAATCTGTTGTCTATTTTATTTGTCTCATGTTTTAAATCTATCTTCTTGGCTTTTTTTTTTTAGATTATATCAGACAAGATATTTTATCATAAAGAGTGACTATTTTCAAACAATAATTAAAAGGAAAAAAAGAAACAAAGACAAACTTACCGTCCACTTTTAGTAATAATCATTTCGGTGCTAAGTTCATAAAATTTGTTCCACAATTCTCGTCCTTCCAGTCGACATGTGATATGTTGAAGTATATGAGAATTCCCGGGTAACGGTGAAGTTTTGGGTAACTGTTCCATGCTACTCTCACCTTCGTCCATCTCAGCATTATCCTTACTATCATTACTGGTTCCTGCAGCAATTGTCGTTTTTTCAGCTTTTTCATATGTACCATCCGTATCCAACAAATGATCAATCATAAATTTGAATCGTTTCCGTGCTGCCAAATCAAGCGGAATATCCGGAAAGTGTCCGGATGCCGGAATATTTGCATGTAGTGTGTCTATGGAACGTTTCTCACCTTTTCTAGCCATAATTAAAGAGAATAATATTCAATTGATCGTTTATATTCTCTGCAATGTTTCTTTAAAAAGAAAAAATTATTATTATTAATGTCATTTATGTTTTTTCTTTTCATTTCTTTTAAGCATTTTCTTCTCTCACTTTAAACTCATCGCTCATTAATTTTTCCATATACATTGATCGATGCAAAAAAGAAAAAGAAGAAAAAATAAAGAACAAGGAGAAGAAAACAAAGGGATAAGAACGAATGGTAGAATCTGTTTAAAATAAAGTTTAAATAATATTTTCTAATGTTTACACTCATTTGGAACTTCTATAAATCTTAGTAAAATAATATATTAAAATTAAAATTGTAAAATTTTTATTTGTAAACCTTACATTTTTAAAAAGTATTTATTTAACAATTAATTTCAACAATAATAACAAAAATGAAAATAATAACGAAAATAGTAGTACCAATAGCAATGATAATAATAATGCGATGAAATGAATGCAAGATTGATGAGCAAGATATCAAATATCACTGATCTGATCTGATCTGATCTGATCTAATTTAGCTACAGCGTATGACTTATCAACTTATCACTAAAATCCCAATTTATTAAAGAGAGTAAGCAAAGAGAAGAGAGAAGGAGGTGTGAGTTCAAGAATGAATTGCATTTGAAATGAACTACTTACTGCATCACACTTAAACCACACAACAAATCGTTCATTGGGTGAGCTGTCAAAAGTGGGCGGATTTGACAGGCCACCGACCGTTTACTTCAATGGATGATGCGACAGCATAGAAAAGTGTTGACGCTTTGAAATATCAGAAAAAAGAATGTCACAGACAGATTTAAGTGAGAGAATGTTGGAGTATGGTTGACGGATGACAAGGTGGTAGCAATTAGGAAAGAACGACAAACGACACAGAAGCAATGAGATGAAGAAATAAACAAATAATCAACAACAACAAGCATTGCTCATCCATGTTAATATTTTAAACATTTTCAGGTAATTAATTTTGCATTGTGTTTTCTTTTTTTTTTCTATTCTTTCTTTTTTTTTCCAAAAAAAAAGTTATTTCGAAGATTTGTAAATTTGAATGCAAACAAAATTTTTATCTTGAAAATGTATTTAAATTATTAATCAAATTTTTTTTTTTTTATGGTAGACGACAGAAACTAGAGATTTATTTATAAATTTGCATTAATGAAATATTACTTGAATTAATATTTTTTTAATTCAAATTTTAAATTTATTTATTTGTTACAGTACAGTGTAATCATATATGCATAATGATTTATGCATTAATTTTCCAATCTTTCATATATGAAATTCTTATAAATAATATTTTGGTTTGAATAATCACTTATTGAAATTTCAAATTATACAGTGAATTTGCCTGGAAATTCCCCATTATATAATGTTCTTTTTTTTTTGGAATTTTTCATGACACTCAACAAACCGTATATCATCGATAATTTTCAAACACTAATCGCAATTGATATGAGAAACGTTATCAGTGATAAAGTCATGAATGGATACTAGTATAATGATGATAAGATTAGCTCAATTCTTCACGACATATCAACAAACATATTGAATGTTTAAATTCCCTACAGCATTACTTTTAGCATTTGAAATTTCCATGACATGACAAGCACAACCTGAATTTCCTTTACAGCTATACTTATGATAGTGTGAATTTCATTTCATCACATTACTCTAAAAATCCAATTTTCTTTCTTTCAACGAATTTTGTCATTTATTTTTTATAATTGTAATTGCTTTCTGATATATTTTCAACAACTTAAATTTCTCCTTTTTTAGCATATTTGTAATATTCGAACTTTCAATTTATGATGGCACACATTTGTAGTAATACTAGGTTTTTCCTTATAATATATTGTTTTTTTAAAAAGTCTGTAATTTGAAATTTCTATGAATATTTGTTTTAACTTATTGTCATTAAATGTATATAAAAATTTAATAAACTTTTTTTTTTGTTGCTGATATTACCAATTAATTGAAATGATTTTAACTTTGTTTTACTTCTTTTTCGCTATAATCGTATTCAGTTGAATTCAATTGACTATTCTTCAGTAAATTTCTACCGTTGACAATTTTTTGCATCTATATTCTTATCATTAGCAAAAAAAAAAAAAAAATAGATGAGATTTTGATTTTAATAATGTAAATAATATTTGATTCAGAATTTTATTTCCTATGATTAGCATTAATAAAAAATATTTTTGAATTTGTTTATTTTTTTGCTTTTTTTAAACAATAATTATTTTAAAAATTTTTTGAAAGAAAAAAGAGAGAAAGTGAAAAGAAAAAGAAAGATGGAAAAAATAAAACAAGAAAACAAAATTTTAGAACGATTGAATTGGATTAAAACATTGCGCTTTTCATAAGCATCCATCAATGGATCACTTTGTTAATGATGTGGAAGGAAAAGCAAACAAAAGTGAAAAAAGAAAAGAAATGAAATTAACAATGAAAAGAGATGAAGAAAGAATATTTAGAAAAGTACGGTAAGCATTGCTTTTTTTCTTTCCGTTTAAAAGGCTTTTGCGCTAATATCTGATGGCAAAATCTCGCATGCCTTAAAAGTATTAGTCCATATGAAAGTATTAGGCTATAAGCCATGAAAAAGGTTGGAGAGAAGTGGAGGACAAGCTTTATTAGGCTTAAACATAGATTTACAATGCTTTTCGAGACTTGAGCACTCTGAAGAGAGTGTGGAAGGCTGTCGGATGATCATTATGCTAATCACTATGACATTCTCTTCCTTTTCTTTTTCATCTTTTCTTTTTTTTTTTGAAATCTTTTGAACCGCTCTTTTATGCATCAAATAAGCTTAGATAAATGCTATTTCAAATTTTAAAGCTTCAGAAAATATAACGAACAATTATTTATTTTAATATTGTAAAATAAGAGTAAACATTGGAAAATATTTTTTATGTCATTTTTCCTTTTTTTTTCTTCTTGAAAATTTCCAAGTTTGAGAAAAGAAAATGGATAGCAGTAAATATAGGAAACAAATATGTCTAATTGTAAAATTTTTGAAGAATAAAAATAGAACAAAAAAAGAAGTATAAATAAGCAAAACAATTTGCTTAGAAAAAGAAAAGATAAAAGTAATTAATTAAAAGTTTATTGAAATATCAATGCAATATTTAAATTTTTTTTCTAAACAAAGGAAAATTTTGCTGAAATTATTTTTAAATTTTATTGCAACAAGTTATATACTATTAAATAATTTTAAATAAAAATTATCACTTAATGATTTTATTTCATTTTTATATTTACAAAGTTTTTCGAAATTAGTTCAGTAAGTTAGAGTTTAATTAAAGTAATTTAATCAAAATATGCTGATTATCTTGCAGGATTAATGAATTTTTTCCGGGTGAACAATATTCTGACATTGAGTTTTTTAATGTTTCTCCTGCCGGATTCTTTTGTGGAAATTATGTAACTGTACGATAAGTTTAAAATTGATAGTATTTGGAAATTTTTTTAGATTTGAAATTTGGGTTATAATTAGTGGCTTCTGTATGATTTTCTATTAATTAACTAATTATGTAATTAGAATCTTAATTAATAACAGAATAACAGATATATGCCGAAAAATACAGTTTGCAAGTATTATTCAATTATTTCTTTCCAATTCAAATTAAAACTAACAAATCCCACTTTATTTAAATGATATGTAATGTCTTCCATAATGGACTTTACACATCAATTAAATAAAAATCCACGAGGGAATGAATGAATTTGGTAATCATTTAGAGTGCCTAAATAAAATATTAGAACTGAAATTTTATTTGTTTCAGAAGAAAATTTCGGTAAAAAAAACAATCAAAAAAAAGTAAAAAATGGGATTTTCTTAAAAATTATCAAATTCAATTGATAATAAATAAATATTTCAACTACAGTAATATAAATATACAATGATATCAATAATAATTGATGTTTTCTTACTTTTTTCTTTCTATTGCCATTTTATTAATGAAAAATGAACATTTGATAGCAATTTCATTTCACATAACATTTTGTATAATAGAAATTTGTAATAATTTTAATAAAAATCTTTTAACAACAAATAATTGAGTGCAACAGAAAAAAGAAACATAAAATAAAGAAATGAATTTAATTTAATTGTAAAATTCACAGAAGTGCAAAAGGTGTTACTATCTATATTCTGCAACAATCAATGACTAATGATTACTGTATGTTGAGTTGCAGTATGTGTGTGTGTGTGTGTGTGTGTGTGTGTGTGTGTGTGTGTGTGTGTGTGTGTGTGTGTGTGTGTGTGTGTGTGTGTATGTGTGTGTGTGTGTGTGTGTGTGTGTGTGTGTGTGTGTGTGTGTGTGTGTGTGTGTGTGTGTGTGTGTGTGTGTGTGTGTGTGAATTGAATTATTTTTAGTTTTTTCTTTTTAAATTTCCTTCTTCATCTTTCTTTTCTTTTTGAAGCCTTCTTTTACTTGATTCATTCATTCTACAAAACAAATTCACATAAAAATTTATTGCTAACTTTTTTGTGACAAAAAAAAAAGAAAATGAAAAAAAAAAAAACTATTTATATTTGTTAGATAGTACTGAAAAATTGGAGAGTGAAAAGAGAGGAAGAAAAAAATTGAAGAAAAGAATAAAAGAAAATGGACGATTTTAGTTTATTAAAATGTGAATTGGTAATGGTTATGGAAAGAAGTGAACAACGACGATGCATTAGGGAATTGTATATTTAGTGATATGTGCATGCTTTCGGCTGGTTTGGTTGGTTGGTTGCTTAGTTAATTGGTTGGTAGATTGGTTGCTTGGTTGCTTGCTTGGTTGCTTGCTTGCTTGGTTGATTGGTTGGTAGATTCGTTGCTTGGTTGCTTGCTTGCTTGGTTGATTGGTAGGTTGGATGGTAGGTTGGTTGGTTACTCGGTTAGTTGGTTGATCTAAATGGTAGCAGGAAGGCAGTATTAGGGTTGGTAGTAGTTTCAAATAGACTATTGTTTCAGTTTAACCAAAAGTTATTGTTAATGAAATTATTTGTCAAATTAGCAGATTTTGATAGGTGCAAAACAGAAAGAAAAGATTAAATGTTAAAGTTTAAATTAGCGAACAACAAAAAATAAGCAAAAAAAAATAACAAAATATTAAAGAAAAGACGAAGGAATGTTTGATAGTATTACATTTTATTAATAAAAATGCATATTTTCGCAAAAAAAAAAAAGAAAGAAATGAAATGAAAACGATGGAAAAAAGAATATTCTGAAAAATATTTTAATTTCTTTTTTTTTTAAATTTTTACTTATGAATGAATTCAACGGTTACAGTAATAAAATTCAAAAAAGAGATAACAAAAACCGTTTATTTAATAAGGCATCGTCACATAATGACAATGTAATAATAAAAAAGTAATAGCAATAATAATAACAGCAATGGCGACAATAATTATGTTACAATAATAATTTGAGAGTTTTTAAAACTTAAAAATTTATGAAAACACCACATTAAATTAGAAATATATTCTTGAAATTTGCTGTATTTTTTTTTTTTTTATTACTCAAAAATTGAAAAATTCTTTGGAAAATACAAGTGCTATAATCGATATTATTCAGAATTGTCATCAAAAGTTAATTTCGGTTTCAAATTTTCTGCGTCTGAAAATAATAAATGCATTAATTTAAACAACAATAATATTATCACATCAGTAAATCATATATACATATCAAAATTAATAAACCATTACTATAATCTATTCCAGTTTTTCTTGAAATCACTTTCGCTGTTTTTTTTTATTGCAAATGAGAAGAATTTTGAAATTTATTACATAGTTAATGTCTTTTGCTACTAAACTAAATGAATTCTTTCAGTTAATTAAATTCCAAATTTCACTGTGTCCATTGACCGCCATCTAAACACTTCCAATCTTACTCATATCTCATTGAAACCAAAATGCTTTCTCAACGAATTACATTTGCGTTCAAATGTTAAAGATGAAACGATCGGTCGGTCAGTCGGTCACTCTCCGTCGTATCACTTTCAAAATGCTCAACGTCCATTACACACACACACACACACACACACACACACATACACACACACACACACACACACACACACTCTTTGCTTGCTTATCTCCTCTCTCTCTGCTTAATTTCATTCCATTTCACCATCAACAGAATGGTTGAAATGAATATACATTTTGTTAAGCATGTATGTATGTGTATGTGTATGTGTGACACATTACACATTATGTTGATATCATCCATGCTTATTCGTTGTCAATTGTCAACTGAAACGAATGATAAATTAATCACCTCCAATCTATGCCACTGCCACCACTACCACTACTGGTCACTACTACTACTACTACATTTGTGGTAAATTTGCTAATCAGGCAAGAAATCTGTACTCCCTGGTACATATGAACCCATTTTAGGGTTTATGTCATCTTGGACATAACTGATTGCCCATTTTGAAATGGTAAGCATTTTAAAATCGAACATTTCAAAATGCGATTAATCTTTTCATTTTAGCTTCTAAATCTTCTATATTTGAAATTTTAAACCATTCCGTTAAGCATTCATTTTAAGAAGGCATGAAATTGATGATAAGCATTAGCAATAAAATAAAATTGAAGTGCATTATTAAATCAGCTAAAAAAAAAAAGGAAAAGTGGTAAGCATTAATTTAATTATATTTGCTATTTATTATAATCGTTGAAAATATCTCATATTTGTTACATTAATATTATTAATATTTTTGAAAAAAGTAAATGTGATTAAATTTATATTGTTTATCTTAATTTATCCCATTTATATAATATATATGGTTGTGATTGTTTTAAATTTTCTCTTTTACAACTTACACAGTTGGAATTGTTTGCAAAAATTAAAAAAAAAATTAAAAGTTTGTTTTTATCTCAGAAATACCTTAAAAAATTTTTAAAAATTTTCTTCATTAGAGACAAACAAAAAACTAAAACAAAAATTGACTTAATAAAAAAATCATAATCATTTCAGATTTTAATTCTATCTTCTCTTATAATTCATAAAGATTTCGTGTAAACTTAACAAAATTTATCATTATTATTACTTTAATTATTACTACTATTATTATTGTTATTATTATTACTTTCATTATTATTTCTCCTTTTTTTGCTCCATAAAAGCATTTTTGTAATGAAAGATTACTTTCAAATTTCAAAAGTTAATGACAAGTACATGAAGAGAATTGAAATACATCAAAATGTTTGCATAACATATGCATTCGATGTGAGAAGTTTGTTGATTGAAATATCAGCCAAAACATTTATTTTAAAATAAGAGAAATCGTTGCATCTCTCTGTCAATCCCTGCATTTAACTCCTATAAATTCATGAAAACTTCTTGCTCCTCTGCGGCGACAAACATTTCAGCGACACCAAATGACTGTCGTCCCTTCGGGATTACATCAGCCAAATACACACATATATGTTTGATCTCTCTCAGATTTGTCAACCCTTTCCCTGATTTTATCCTTTCACAGTTTGCTATTTCGATCATTCGCTTTTTTTTTCTTTTCTCATCCAAATTTTTTCATTTTCACTTCAAGCAATAATAATAGCACACACTCTTTCTCTCTCTCTCCCTCTCTCTCTCTCTCTTTCATCAATTCTAAGAGATATCAAAAAAAGATATTTTTGTTCCCTTTTTTGCAGTAATCAGAAATTATCAAAGCAAACTGATAAAAGTATAGCGGAAAAAAAGAAAAATGAATATATAATATCAAATTATTATTATACTAATAAACAAAATAATTCAAAAAATTCAATAATAAATAATTTTAATATCACACATTTACAGTGTTTTGATAACATTTTAATTGCAAAAACTAATAAATAAATGAATGAAACGAAATTGTTAATAATAACTGATTTCAATTTAAAATTTATTTTCTATTTGTTTTTATTTCAGTTTGTATTACTTGAAAAAAAAAAAAAGAAACAAGAAAAGAGTATTTGAAATTGATAAATTGATAATAGCTTATCAATTTGCATAAATTACTGATAAAAGTTTTCCCATTACAAATCAATTAATTATGCTAAATAGAACGCACTCTTGAATAAAATAATAGTGAATACATTAAATTTCTCAAATATCAGCAAATTAAATTTTCTAATTAAGAAATTATTGCCACTTTTTTTGTTTCCTTTTTTTTTGCTTATTTCTTAAATTAATCCAAAATATCCTTCAATTTTATTAATTGAAAACGATTTGCCATAAAGTTTGCCACATAATCTGACATTCTTACTTAAATCATAATAACAATAATATTTTAAAATGAACAAAAATGAATAAATACACTTTTTTAATAGATGGAGCAGAAAAGAATTACAGTAATATAATTATTAGTTTCATTTTGCTAATAAAAATTAGAAAAAAAAAAAAAAATGAAATATTTAATCATAAAAGTACAGTAGATTATAATTCATTAAAGACTAAAATTATAATAAAATTATGACATAATTTGAAAAAAAGAAACAAAAGATTCTTTAAATTCACATTTATTTTTATTTCATAAGCAATGAATAGTAAACTTATTTCCTTTCCTTCTTTTTCTCTCTTTTACACAATTTAGAATGAATTTTAAATTCTTAAGAGAGCTATAATTTCTGGTAAAATCACATCACCATTATCGTCAACAAACCAATTGAAAATTATGTATCATTTAGAATATGATCACAAATAGGGGACATTACATCAATGCCAGATGTCACTTATCTTTAGTACCGTTAATATTGCTTAGTCTTTGTGTGTTTTTTTTTTGTAAAAAAAATGAAATATCAATAATTTATAAAAATATGAAATTAAATTGAAAAACTAAAACATGAAATGCCAATTAAATTTAAAAAAGCAATTTAATATCAATTATTATAAAAAATTCATAAAAACATTGTTGTGAAAAACGAAATATATTGTACTTATATCAATGTCTGATAAAAAGTGAAAATTTAAAAATTAAAAAATTGAAGATAAAATAATGTGTAAATAAGAAGAAATTTATGCAATTTCTTTTTTTAATTCAAAATTTTTAAAAATTTTGTTATAATATTTGGTTATTATTTTGTTTTTCATTTTTTTTATGAATAAAAGGAAATAAAAAAGTGCAAAAAGCTAATAAAGCTTATTCAATTATTTGATTAAAGTTTTATATCACATATTATTTGAATATTTCCATTTCGACACAATTGTTGAAAAAAAAAAAACAAAGTAAAACCAAAATTTGCATTTCATGCTGCTCTGAAATTGTGGAACAAGAAAATGAAAAAAAACCGTAAATAAAGAGAAACAGAATGAAATATCAGTTTTCAGTGAAGTACCAAAGTAAAAAGAAAAAACAAACAAACAAATAAAAACAAATGAAAAACATAATTTTGAATATTTTAGGTAGATCAACCTGAAATACTGATTTCAGAATGAGCAAATCACTGATAAAGCAAAGCTATAACTAATTTCCAGCATAATTTGACAGATATTTCTTAAATTTACCTCCAAAAAAGAAGCTATAAAAACATATAAAATAAATATTCAAAAATATATTTATTAATTTTACAAATATAATTTATGATTACACATATTAATGACTTAATATTAGAATTAAATTTTCAGAAATTATAATAATTTTTCTTGTTTTATTGAACTTGAAAAAATTTTTGTTAATCTAATCAAATTACGATTTATCGTTTTTATTTCTTTGCTTTTTCGCAGCAAATTTTTTATAAATATTTTTAAATGATTAAAAAACATAAATTATTTAATTTCTGCAATGTATGATATTGAATATAATTACTATTTAATGAAAATAACAAAAAGAATAAAATGAGAAGGAAACGAATGACAGTAAACAAAAATAAAAAAAAATGGGAAAAAACAGTAAAGCTGAACAAATACAATCAGTCAAACAACAATTTTTCCTAACAAAAATATTTCTTTTCAGTTTCTCTGAGCAAAAAAAAGTTGAAACGTTGTTCAATTTGCTAATTACAACAAAGAAAGGTAAAGATTTTATCAATTTTTTTTTTTTTTTTGTATTTAAATTGTTGATTTAACTAATCATTTAAGTCAATATTTTCCTTTATTACTACATTATTTATTGTTTTGATTATAATTATTGTTATTGATAATTTTTACGATGATGTAAGTTTTATTCTTTTAATTGGATAAATGACAGACATAAACAATAAAAAGTATTTTATAACAAGTATTTATTGTTAGCATTTCAAAATTTGGTAAGACAAATATTTAGTCGGTAACTTATTTTTTAAATTTGTGAAATTGTCAAAGTTTTCATTTTTTTTTTTGTGTTTATTAAATTGAGAAATTGAAAAAAATAATAATTTATTTTTCTGAAAATGAATTAATCATAAAAAAGAGAAACAATTAGTGATAGTTTGATCAATTGATTAATTCATTTGATCTCATAAATTCATGAGAGGTAAAAGACAAACAATTCATGTTATCACTGATAGTACTGATATCACTTCGTGCATCATTTCTTTCATTCTGCCAGTACTGTTTTAATTTTTAATTCTTTGTAACATAATTTACATTTTTGTTATCTGAAAAATATAATTAATTATTTCTATTAAATACAAACAATAATAAAAGAAGAAAATTAATTTAATAAATGGCTTTTTTTGCAAAGATCACATAATTAATTGCAATTTTTTAATTAATTTTAGACTAAATTTATTAGTTTCAATCATAAATGTCAAATTGCATTATTTCAGATAAAAGAAATGGAAAAGTCTGATAACAGAGTGATAATTTCATCAAAACTGGAAATGAATGGAAGACAAGAACCAAAATTGAAATTATGTTTACAATTTGTACGAAAGAAAAAGAAAGCGATTAAAGAATTTGCGACCATTTTAATTCTTATCATTGTTATCATTGTGCTTGTAGTTATTCTCATAATTATTCGCTGAGATGTACATATGTAAGCAAAGTTAGTCATAATTAAAAAATATAATTAAAATTGAAATTTAAAACAAATTGCAGATGAAATTTCTCAGCAAATTGAATTGGACTCCTCTCATTAATTCAAATTTTTAATGAATAAACATTTTCATTCATAATTATGTTATCAGCATATGATTATCACTACTAAATGATAACGATTTAAAAATAAACAAAAAAATGTTTTTAATAATAATAACAAATAATTTGCTTTTTACTTAGACAAATGCAATGATTTCATTGTCAATGCATGAATTTATCAGTTGTTGTACTTAAAAAAAGCGAAAATACTTTTTCTTTGCTTCAATTCTTAATAAATAGAAAAAAGTATCAGCGATGTGGCACGTAAAAGTAACGGAGACGTTACTTACGTCGTCAACGTTTACACGTAAATAATATTAGCGTAACAAACAAAAGTCTATAACTTATAGTCTTCACTTATTATTTTTTCTAATCACATAAAAAGGATTTTATTTTATAATTTATAAAAAAATTGATTAGAAATAATTGATGGAAATATTTTGTAACAAATTTTATTTTATTTTTTCTCTTCTTCTACTATTTATTAATCACTGTAAAATTATTTTATCAAAAACTTCTCCAATTTCTTTTCTCATTTTATTTTTTCAATTCCTCAGCTGGTTATTCTTTTCTTCACTTCAAAATTTTCGTCGACAGCATTTAAATATATTATTTTAATTAACAGTGCAAAAGACCTCAATTAAATAGCTAATAAATTAAACATTCACGTGAACGTGAAAATTAAATTAGCAACCTGAAATGCTTTTTGTTAAATTATAAAAAGCTCAAACAATATTAATTTGTATTTCATTACGATCATTGCACATTATTGGTTGGTTGTGTTTCATTTTTTTGTTTTATTTTTTATGAATTGTTTGATTGTTATATTATTTTGATTTTTGTGTGATAACGAAATTTGTTTTTTTTCAGAATAGAAATTCTTTCGAATTAAAAAAAGAGAAAAATTAAATTTAGATGGAAGAAAAAAATTTCACTTTTGAAAATTCTTTCCTAAAATTAAAAACGACGGAAATTAATTAGAATTGCTTAGAACAATATAAAGACTTTCTACAATTTTTCCATTTGTAAAATTAAAAATTTTTATCCTACAAAAAATGTAAAAAAATAAAAATAAAAAAATATTTCAAAATAAATTTTTCTTCTCGATCATAAATTCTTTCC
The DNA here is from genome assembly GCF_000002995.4 of Brugia malayi. Taxonomy (NCBI): domain Eukaryota; kingdom Metazoa; phylum Nematoda; class Chromadorea; order Rhabditida; family Onchocercidae; genus Brugia; species Brugia malayi. The sequence goes on along the minus strand of NW_025062476.1, from coordinate 14,000,104 downwards.
AAGCATTAAACAAATAAAAAATAAACAAATATATTATCACACTAACAGTAACATTTCGGTGAATTAGCAATCAGACCAAAGTTCACAAACCTTAAAATATTAATTCGAAAATTTTAGATGAAATTTCAGGATGCAAATATTCACACCTTGAATTGCAATATGATTCAAAAATTCCAAATGTTTATCTATTTCACAGGTATACAATATTGCTTATAATTAAAATTAACTTTAAAATTTAACTTATCGTAATTGAAATCATACAATCATTGATAAATAACATTTAAATGCTTTAACTTCTAAGCACATAAAATCAAATTTGATATGCAAATGATAAATTAAATGCTAATTGAGTGCAGAAATTGGGAAATAAATTTTCATTTAGCATATGAAATTTAGAAATTTCTAATATGAAATGGAAATACAGCAAAAGGTAAACAATTTTGATAAGAAAAAAATAAAAGGCACAAATTAATTTCAGTGCTAATACAAAGAGCAATAATGGAAATTAATACATTTGGCACTCAATTCGTTACGCTATTTCCATGGAGTAACAAAGTATCGAATGGTACCTCACTTACCTTTGAAATTGTTAATGCATCAGAAAATGAGACAGCAACGATTATCATTGAATATGACATTGGCTTAGGACATTTCAAAAGTATGGCGGAATTATCAAAGGATGTCATTCATGTCGCATCAAATTCTTTCATTACAGTTAGTTTCGTTGATAAAGTATTGTCTCCTGTTGAAATTCATTGGCCAAATCCTTATTATCACTTCATCTTATCACAAAGAAATGTAAATAAAGCAAATCAGATAATTCATTTTTCCTTTGAAATTAAAAATACATAAGTAAGATGAAGATCAAATATATGATTTATTCAAAAATCAAAAATTATCATAGATCAAATAGTACCTATCATTCAAAAAAAAAAAATTATTTAAGAAAAAAAAAAAAAACAAATTACTTCATTGCATGCAAATTATTTATTAATTGTAGGTCAATTTGAAATTATAAGTCTTTGAATCAATAATTATAATTACTCGTTGATATGATATGATTAGCAGATTCTTTAGCATAAATTTGATCCAACGACAGTGATGACACGGCCACTTAAAGATGACAGAAGTAGTGTCATCTCAGTTGGCGCAACACGAATTTTCATTTCTTCAAATTTATCAATTTCAATCATAGAATGCATTTTTATCACTCGCAGAAATGGTGATTGCTTCACAGGTAGTAATTAATGAATGCTTTCTTCGATATAAATTAAATTAAATCAATTATTTGTGTAATATTTTTTCCAATATTAAAATTATTTTTTCGATTTCTTATATTTTCAGAAGGAAAGAAAAGAAAGAAAGAGAGAAAGGCAAAAAAAGAAAAGAAAGAATTACTTACTAAAATATTTCCAAACATATTATACAGTTTTTTCATTTTCAGTTTTACCGGTAACCATGGCCGGAAATCATTATTCATTTTCAATTGCAACATTTATGGGCATTTCAACAGCTTATTTCATACCGACATATACTGATTCATACATAAACATTACAACGATTACAAGGGAATCTTTTAAACGAGTCAATAGGACCAATAGGATTTCACGGGTACAATAAATTTTTAAATTAATAGGATTTAGAGATTACAAATTTACTGTGATCTTTCCAATCATTTGTCTATTTTTTTTTTTTTAAAAATAGAGAAGAGAAATGTACATTTTACTCAGAAGAATTTTGTTTTTAAATTTATGTCAAATATTTTTGTCAAATATCTGAAAATGAAAACCTATTTTATCAAAATTTAACTATTAAAAAGTAATTAATATGTGGCAAAAAATGGTATTTAAATTATATTAGCAAGTTGAAATGAATGAATGAATTATTCAATATCAGTAATAGCAAAATTTCAATCATTTCCATTTCTTTTTTGCTCTTTTCAGTTTGATCACGGATCGATGATTTATGCATACAATAATTCAATCAATGATTCCTTTACTGTGCACATAACGAGTTCATCACCAATTGTAATTCTATTAGCAATACGAACACAATTGACGGATATTTCAAGTGAAAGCTTTGCATGCACAATGCTTATGCCATTGCCCGACAATGGTATTTTAATTTCTTGCATTAAATCAATTAAATTAGAATTAATGTTAAATAAATTAAATTCGTTAATGAATAAATTAATATTAAAGAAATTAATGATAATTCCATATAATTAAAGTTATTGAAATCACTTTTGAAATGATTTAATTTATTTGAGAAAAAAAAAACCAACTTATTTAAAAAAGAAAAGAAATCATTTCACACTAAATATTCGATTGTAGAAGTAGAAAAAAAAAAAACAAAAAATAAAAAAAGGACAAAAAGAGAAAAACGACAAACTTTGATTTTATTAGTTTTACTGCACTTTTTTTTGACTTTAAATCTTAAATTTTTCCTTTTAAATAGCACTTTCTATGACAGAAATATAAATACGTATTAAAAAAAATCAAAGATTAAAAAAATAAATAAAACGAAAATGTGAAAAAAAAAGATATCAGTCTGACTTTGTATTATTTCCTTTTCCATATAACATATTTGAATGAATGCCATTTTCAGTTTACTCTCGAATAGCACTTCGAGATGATTTCGATGTTCATTTCACACCTCTGCAATCTTTCGAGAATTGTCAAACTCACCTCTTCCTGTCACCACCAATGCAAAGTTGTCAAACGTTTACTGTCGCCACATTTCGACCTAATAGCACAAAGCTAATTAATGTTGAACCTTGCAATATCTTCGATAATATCGTGATGCAATGGAATTATCACTTTAAGGACGCAATCATTGGTTATGCATCAAAGTTCACTTTTTATCTTTATTATTTAAAAATTAATTTTTAAAAACATAATCTTTTGTCAGTAATATTCAAACTAAGCTTTTACTTCCATTATACTTACTTAAAATATTTTACATTCGTTCCTTTTCTCTTCTTTTTTTATTATATCATTGCCTTCGTTAACTTTTTCAGACTGTTTAACTCTTTTTTTTTTCCCAATTTTTTTCTTTCTAATTTTTTGTTTGCTTCATTAATTTAAAAAAATTTGTTGAAAGTATTATCAGTTGTATTTTATTTTATTGTTTATTTCGAACAATCAGATTTTACAATTTTCTCATTTCTGATAATTTTTACAAATCTAATTTTTATGATATCTAATTTGCTTATATTTAGAAAACATTATTGAATTGTATTATTTGCTAATAACAAAAAGTTTGTTTTGTATAATTATTTACAAAACATTGGTGTAGAAATACAAAGTAAATATGATAAATTAACTTTTGTAGCAATACTCTGTTCCAATTACTTCGCTTTGAAACTTATCAAAACCTTTACTCATTTCTGGATATGATACCTGCTTACTCGCAGTACCTTACCGGACGAATGTGTTTTCCGTTTAAAAATGAAAGTGAACAATTATTTGTTAGTTTCTTTTTTTTTTTCATCTAGCTCATCTATGATTCATTCTAAGCAGCAGTTGAAATACTTTTCTTATCACTAGCTGAAAGTGAAATTTAATTTCAATTAAGCAAAAAGAAAAAAAAAAAAAAAAAAAAAACGGAAATAAAGTCAAAGATTTTAGCAAATGAGTATATATATTAAAAATATTTAAATAAAAATGCTCATTTTGTATTTTATAAAATGAAGATAATTACTCTAAAATAACATTTATAAATTAATTTTTTTTAAATAAATTTAGAGTTAAATTATTGAATTGTGGTTATTTCGAACATAATTTTGTTGCATTAAGTTAATTTTTTAGAAACATAATGAATTGATTAATGTATCGTTTTCCATTAGATGAAAACTTTTTTCGTTACTCTTACTTTAGCTGTACGACATTTCACGTCAACAGGATAGCATAGTATTAGATGGTAAAGTAATTGACGCGGAGTATGTGCAATATTTTGAAAATTCATTTCGATCCATTACAATGCGTAAAATAAATACAACAAAATTAGAACGTGGAATGCACTGCTTGGAATCAAACGGACGTTATTTACTTTTTATATTTGGTGGAAATAGGAGAAATTATGGTTATGCATATGCTTTTAATGGTAAACAATTTTATTTATTTTTTTAAAAAAGTGGATAGTATTTTTGAAGGAAAAAAAGAATAATATGAAATAAATGAAATGGAATAAAATTAATGAAAATAAAAAAATAAAGCTAAGAAAAAATTCATGAAAATATTTGCAATTTTTTAAAATTATTCAAATAAATCAATTTTTAAAATTTAAAATAACTGAGCATTGGATATGACATGAGTTAAAAAGTCGAAGTTTATTCTAATTATCAGTGATTTATTCTAATTAATTGCTTAAAAGTTAAGCTTTACCAAATATTATTGAATTTTTATCACTTTTATTAGCATGCATTAGTAAAAGTTTAAGGGTTTAAGTTTTCTTTAGTCAAAAATTTTTAGCATATCCGACGGAAACACTAAAATGGACGATGAAAAATGATGCAAACTTATATCACCAAGATATCTTCGGCGTATCGTTTATAACATTATTCCCGTGGATGATAGACGAGAATGCTACTGATAATTTCAATACTGACTTAAGTCTTGATATACTTAACCCTCATCCATATATGTTTGCAAGAGTTCGAATCAGTTATTATAATGGATCAAAGGGAAATTTAACTGAAATATTATATAACATTAAACCATACACACATCATAAGGTTAATTTTATTTTTAATAAATAGACAATTTTCTTTTTTTGTTTTATTTGTCAAATTTTCAGCATCAATTATGTGATTTCTTTTTTTTTTTTTTAAATTTTGTAGTTTATCGAGCAGATTTTTGAAGAGAAAAATTTTATTTGAATATTTTTCCAAATTTAATTTAGTCTTCTTAGGTTGTCAAATTACAAATTTGAGATTTAAAAAGATTGATTTCAAATATTGTGAAAGGTTTGTTCTTTTTTTCAGTTAAAAATGAATAAAATAATGATGACAAAACTTTATAATGCATACAATGTTAGCATTTATAAGAGTTATTATGATTCGCGAATTACAATAACATCTACTATTCCAATATCTGTCACCCAATCTTGTTTTATTGGTAATAGAATTGGTGACAGTTTTACAGGTTTCATGCTTTGTCATCCTAGTTTAAAATAATTCTGTGATGAAAACACCTTTAATTCATAGAATTAAAAAATAAAACTTAACAAATTTCAATTCTAAGATTTTATTAAAAATAAAAATTTCACCAGAATATGCATCTGAGTTTAATTTATACTACTAAAATTAAATTCCTTTTTAAAACTTTACATTTCACAATCTTGCTGAAAATTTTATAATTGCGTTATTTTTAATAATTTTAGTATTTTCTGTTTCTTATTTACTTGTATTCTGTATTTTTTAATTTATGATTTACAAGCAAACATTAATTTTATGAAGTCATATTGAGCGATAACATTATTATTATAAAGCTTCATAATGTAAATAGGCAAAATTAAATTAGAAAATGATTTCAGTAATTAAGAAGCGCAAAGGTTGAAGGTAAATTTACTGAACGCAACTGATTCAATTATACAAAATATTATTTAAATGATTTTTTTTTAATCACATAAAATAATTTATAATTTACTAACAAACATTAATTTATACTATAAAATCAATTTATAAGAAGCTAATAAAATAAAACAAAAATTTTATAGCATTAAAGCATTGAAAAGGAATATTTTAGTGTTACCATTAAAAATGGCTGGTCAAAACTATTCCTTTTCATTACCAAAATCAGTGGCTAATAATAGTCATTCAATTGTTTATCTTTTGCCATCTTTTCAAACAACAAAAATATCATTTATAGCAAAAGTGGACGGGGAGGAAAAACTTTATAATATCAAAACTAAGGTAAATTTCCTTTTTATTTATCCAATAATTTATCGATTGATCGAACATTATGGTAACCAGTTCTGATAGATATATAATTAAACTAATTTTTTGCAAACAAAAAGTATGATAAATGACAATTAAAAGTGACAATTTTCATATGCATAGGTATTTCTGCTCAAATTCAATTTTTAAATCAATTGAATTCACAGCAAAAAAAAAAAAAAAAAACTCACTGAAAAATATTTTTTATTTTAATTTCTCTTTTTTGACTATCTTATCCTTATTTTTTTAGACACAAAATTTTTTACACTAATATAATTGTTACTAACTGCTCTATGATTAAAAGTATTCCGTTAGTTTAAATAAATTTTTTCAATAAATGCTATTTTTAAAACAAGAGATACAGTATACTGGCAAAATTACAAAAATTCTTACGATACACTTTATGCTACAGTAATACTCATATTCACTGTAAATATTTCATTTCTTAATTGCATAGAATAGTTCGTTAGTTGCTTCTTTTGTCTTTAATAAAAAGAATGATATTGCTGAAACTATTAAGCTATGAATAAATAAACATTAAATAAGCATCGATAGGTTTGAAATTTTAATTTTTTCATTTTCATTAATATAGTAATCATTAATACAGTAATTACAAATGTTTTAACACGTACAATTTTTTTTTTCATTTATAATCAAAACATGGCAAAATTTTTTGTTTTAAACTTTATTTGAATAAAACATGAACATATTAGGCTGCAAAAAACTCTTCAATTTTTGCTTACTATGGATCTGCTGAAGAAGTGTCAATGAATTTATGGAGTGATAAATCATTTCAAGTGATTATTGCTCTACAACGATTGCTAATCATTCACAATACTGAACATCGATTAGATTTTGGTTGTACAATGGCAGTACCTATGCCATCACAAAGTGGTCAATATTTTATTCTTACATTATTAATTTCTCATTTTATGCAAACAATTTTAATATTTAGAAATAATTTTACTGTTACTTTTTATTTTATTTTTTAGTTTAGCTCATAGTGTTGTTTTTTCTAAGCAAACAGCTTTTTATAACAATAACACATATTTTTGAGAAATTATTTAAGTAAATTTCCAATCATCTCTTTCATATAAAGCAGTTTATATTGTTGAAAAATTGTTTAATTAAATTTTCAATGTTTAATTAAATATATATAAAGTTTAATTTATAATATCAATGAAATATAAAGTTATGAAAATTTCATTGGTACAAATTTATTTCCCTTTTTATTCTGCATTATGAGTACTGCTGATTCTTGAAATTTAAATATATTTTCAGTTTGTTCAATGGAAAACGATATGTCATTGCATGATATGCATTATATGTTCATAGCACAACATTACAACTATTCGGGTTTTTTCACGATGACACCGTCAGATAGCAAATGTTCAGCGTATTACGTGGATTTTTTCCCACGTAAAAAATCAACGGTGAAAGAAATTAAGCGATTGAAATTTGAACCAGCAACGATGCAACATTATTTTCAGTTATCAGGGCAAATATTCTCTGATTTTTCAACAATGTATTGTAGGTAGTCTTTCATATTAATGATTATTGATTATTACTCTCTCTTTATAGTATTTAACTATTATCAATTGTTTATTTGTTTTTTTTTTTTTTTTTTTTTTTTTTTTTACTTTACAATTGCTTATTTTTATTTGTATAATAAAAATGTTTATTTAATAGTAGCAGGCAAAATAACTGTAAGCATTGCAATCTTATCATTTTTGATAAACATTAATTTAGAAATGATTATATTCAAGTTTATTCTTTTGGTTCATCTAATATGGAAGGTAGTTACATTGACTTTATTCCATCTACTCAACAATATGTCACGGGAAGAAGTCATTTTGTTGCTAGTCATTATCAAAACTGGGTTTTGGTAAGAAGAAACTGAAATTTCTATTCTATAACTTTTTTGCTTAACATAAAGCAAAAGTAATTTAATTACGAAGTGAAATAAATCTTTAAAATTTAAGAATTTATTTTATCATTGATATGATAAAAAAGATTTTGTTCTAATCATTGTGCTCATTCCTTTCTTTTCTTTTTTGCACATTTAATAATATTTATTAATATTTCTTCCTTATCAATTTGATAAAAGCTGAATTTCAGTTTATAAAAATGACTGATTTGATTTAAAAGAGTTGATATAAAGAGTTACAAAGGTTGAAACCAAGCTTAATTAATTAGAAGAATGCTTTCCTTAGATATTCATGGACCAAAATGCTATCAATGATATTGAAATGGATGGAGTATTCATCTCAAATAATTATGTATATAAAATGTTAAGTCCAAATAATTCCGGATATTTTGCATTACAAACCGTTCATTCAACCGTTCGACTGCATTATGTACAATCAACCGGATATTACTCTGTTCACATTCTGAGCGATACGTCGGAAAATGGTTTTTATCAATACTTCGTCACACTTAGCAGTATGACTTTATGAAATTAAATTTTTTTTTTTTTTTTGCAATCTTTTACTTTCTAATAATTTCATTGTAATTTTGAAAATTTTGAATTTCAAAAAAAAAAAAAAATAAAATCAAAAAGTTAGATTGCATTGTTTTTTTTTTTTTAGTAAAGAAAGAATTCTTTTAAAAATATAGCAATAACAGTAATAATTTATTATTTAAGTTTCTTTTTAGGTTATCGAAATATAATTAAAAACAGAGAACAAAAATTACACTCAAATATAACAACTCGAGAAGTAACAACAGAAAAAACATTACTCAAATCATCAACAAAACCATTTCAAAAGATTGTTTGTGACAAAGAATTATCATTGAATTGTAAATCGATTGCAAACAATAAAAATGAGAGCGATATAATTATGTTAGATCATCGAAATATTGCAAAAGGTGAGCAAAAATAATTTTACGATGATAGTATCAAAGTTTGACAGTCACTTACAGGTAGATTACTTATGCTTTCAGTTGAATTAAACTTTTATTTAACTCTTTATCTAGTAATATACGATTTTTTAATTTTTTTTAACAAATTTTTAACAAAAATTTTAACAAAAATTTTTTTTTTTTTTTTTTTTTAACAAAAATTTAACAAATTTTTGTAGGTTTTTAAAGAAGAATTTAGTTGAAATTTAAATTTGTAATTCGAAGTTTTCATTTTTTCTGTTAATTTGAAACACAAAAAAAACCGAATATTAGACAAATCTATCTAAATAATTCACTGAATTAATGATAATTCTTCTAGTTCCAAAATTTTATCGAAATTTTACAATTATATTCAGGTATACGAGCAAGAAATATGTTTGCGTCTGGCAATTCCATCAAGCTAACAACAGCTGCTTTAATTATAATTATACAATTGCTATTGTTATCATTAATTAAAATAGTGTAAATTGATATATTTGCATAGCAAAAAGTATTATTCAATTGTTAACAAATTTTTAAATTTAAATTTTGTATTTTGTTTGAAATAGTGTGTGATAAAAATCAAAAAATTTTCTTTTAAATTAAGCAGTTAAAGAGATATTAGCTTTCATAGCCTTTTTAAAAAGCATTCAGAAATTTTCAATTTGTTCAAAGTTTGATTATTAAATTTTCAAAAATTCCAAGCCTCAATTATCAAAATTTTTAATTTTTTTTTTTTCTGGAAATTTATTGGCTGTATATGTATATACTAATTATTTAATAATGTATACAAGCACGAGTGTCTTATAAAATTTTATAGCAAAACACGGTGAAATTAAACAACTGAAAAATGATTCAAAGAGATCACAGAGTAATTTTCAAACAAGAAAATTGTTACTGTTGAAAATTGATATATCATATGTGTTCGTTGATTTTTGGTGATCAATTGATGAAGATTTCTCCGTGCTTCTACATTGTTCTTTTTTATCATACTGTAATAGAGAAAAGTAATAATACTGTCACTAATGATCGATTGATTGATCTATCGATTGATTGACTGACTGGTTGACAAATACCAAAGTTTGGTGATATGGCTAGTGATGGATTCATATGAAATCAATATGGAATTATTGTTGCATTAAGAAAGAAAATACAAAAAAAAAAGGTTCAAATTGCTGTTTTTTCTTTTCTCATCGCTTAATTCTTAACTTTGGGACAAAACTTTGTACTCAAATGATAAAGTGATAATGGATAAATATACCATTGCATTCTTATCATTGTGTTTAGAACACCGAACAGATCGTCGTGGTGACAAATTGGATGGCATTTGATCGTAACTGGTCAGATTGTAGCAATCAATGATTAAGTCCTTCGGTTGATAAGTTGTCAAGAAATTATTCATCGGTGAATATTTTACATTTTGATGTGGAATTTGTTCCACCACCTTAATAAGTGACACTTTATCAAGAAAAAAAACTTAAAATAATATTTTATTAATCAGAAACATTTATTATTTTGAGAAGAAAATTATCGTTTAACATTTTAAATATTTGAAATTATATTTTAAAAAAAAGTAAACTTGTTGTAATTATATTGCAATGTAATTAATGTGCTATGAACAGTTCTTGCAAATTTTGAAACAATTGGAATTTTTCTTAAAATTGAAATGAAGGAGAGGAGTTTTTATAAATTTACCTGTGCTAGGATCTTTTGTTGTTGTTGTGATTGTGGAGGATGGTGATGGTGTCGTCGAGTAGTGTCAACGTTATCAGTAATATTATCATTGTAATCGTCATCATCGTCATCAATGTGATTATGAATTCGGAGCAAAACGTTACTTTTTGGATCAAATGAGACTAACGATTTTAAATTAGTATTTGGCGAATTTGCACAAGTATTTTTTGCTCGATAGCTACCTGCCAAATTTATCTAGAAATTAAAATTCAAATTAGTAATGATATTTTGAAAGATTTAAAAAGTGAATGTATTAAAAAGTAAGACAAGTAATTTTCTTAATAACTTATAAGAGTAGCATGCAAATATATTTAGTAATATGATTTATTGATCTACTAAACCTCTTCACGTGACAAAATCCGTCTCACTCCTTCTGTTGTTGGCATTTTAAAATTTTTTAAACTTCCACTACGATACACACATCCTGAATTTGTCATCAGTATCCCTGTTGCTTTTGATGCATTTGTGACATCTGAAATGTCACATTCATAAACAGATGCTCAGTTTTTTGAACGCTTAGCTAATGATGCTCTAGTAGCAGTGTCATTTAAATACGAATCTAAAATTCTTTCAGTCAAGCATTTCTAATTAATGTAGATGAATCAACCCAGTAATTTCATCAACTAATACCTTTATTTATTGGTTCATAAGCTTGTTGGTTATGAATGTGTCCTATTTGTTGACAATTACATCCTAAATCAGTCATCGACTGTGAACGCTTTATAGTAAATGGTTTCTGCAATAAGAAAAATAATATTTGAATAAATATAAAATTAAAAAAAAAAGAAAAGTATAAATAATAAAATAGTATATAATAAAAAAATATGTAACATACAATTTTAATAATATATAATTTAAAAAAACATCTATTAAAAAAATAATTTTTTGTTTATAATATAATCATAAAATAATTTTTTTTTTTTTTTTGATTAGTCATTTTTGATTAATGATATGAATAAATTATTAATGTATAAACTATAAAACCATAGAAAGTATTTTTCTAAATTTCACAAAGAAATATTTGATATTTAAATTATAAATTGATATACCTGGAAATTATTCAAATTTTTATAAGCACTGATTGTTTCTTTGTAACCTTTTCGTGCTGATTTTTTAGCCGAATGTCTTATATAACCGTTTTTAGGCCTAGCACATTGTTCATTAATTGCTTGATTAATTGAATTAATTCCCTCTTTTGAATATTCCTGACTGCACAATTTATTAGTCATTTGAAATTTAAATTAAAAAGTTAAGTTTCGTTTAAAAATCATTAAAATTATTACTTGTGAAACATTTTTCACATTTAGTTTAATGCTCTGAACATCCATTATTATCTCTTATATATCAGATTTAACTATAATATTTCGGAATTAACTTAATAACTCAACAATACTTCAATTTCCTTCTTTTTTAATGGTCAAAATTAATTTACTCACTTATATTTTTTACTATTATTAAACGTAGCACTCATAAAATAATGATCAGCGCAGAATTTTTCATCAGTGGTCATATTGACAATTTGTTTTTCAGACCTAAAATTATAAATTAATTAATTGCTTCAATAAAAATTTAACACAACACTTTTATCTTTTCTTAGTGATAGTAATTAATATAATTAAATTTGAAGCTTTTCAGATTTCCTATTTTTTAATGTTAATTAAGCTAATTTTGAACAGAATGTAATATAATTGATAAGAAATTTAGCAAAATGTAATTTCATGAATAAAATTCTAAACAAAATTCAACAAACTTTTGATTGAAATTTTGCTTCGAGAAAAAGATAATCGATAAAATAATTGAAAAATTAGCCATGAAAATATGCAAAAGAGCTTGAGCACTTTCAATATGATAATAAGGTACTATGCATGACAGTTGCATCCAACGAAAATTTGTTAAATTATAGTACGACTTGCAAGATGGTGTGTATCGGAGAAAAAAACTGAAAATTATTTGGGACAATTTAAAAAATTAGAAAAGGAAATAAAATTTATTTATTATAAAGGAAAAATGAGGCAATAAGTTCAAGATGATAATGACTGAAGCAAAAGATTAAATATTTCAATTTTACTGCAAAATTTAAACTTTGAAATTTTGACGTTTCATTTTCTCTTTTTCATTCTACGTTTATTAAAAGTTAAAAAATTACAAAAGTCAAATTTTTTCTACTTAATTCTTTTTTTTTTTTCAAAGTTACATTTGTAATTGCTTTTGAACAATAAAATTTTACAAAAAGTAAAATAAAAAGAAAGAAAAAAAAGATTTTTGATTTAAATTTTATATTCTTCCTTTAAATAAACAATAAGTTTCTCTATATGATACACTTGAAATATTTTTTTCTTAAATTATCTTTATTTAGACACAATCTCTATAACAGTGTCACTGAACAACAAATTTTTTGAAATTGTGTCACCTTCAAGTTATATACTAACTTAAACTATTTGTATTACTGTTAAACTTAAATTGTATTCTCATCAATTTAATTCTACTATAACTCAATAATATCTCTTACATTGCAATCAATTAATCGAATTACTTATGAATAATTGCAGCGTACTCTTCTATACCTCATATTTTACTTAACTTTATCATATCGCACGAAATATTTACCCGTGCGAGTGAAACTATTTACCTGTAAGAATAGGCAAATCCAGGCTATTTACCCGTGCGAGTGAAACTATTTACCTGTAAGAATAGGGAAATCCAGGCTATTTACCCGTGCGAGTGAAACTATTTACCTGTAAGAATAGGGAAATCCAGGCTATTTACCCGTGCGAGTGAAACTATTTACCTGTAAGAATAGGGAAATCCAGGCTACTTACCCGTGCGAGTGAAACTATTTACCTGTAAGAATAGGCAAATCCAGGCTATTTACCCGTGCGAGTGAAACTATTTACCTGTAAGAATAGGCAAATCCAGGCTATTTACCCGTGCGAGTGAAACTATTTACCTGTAAGAATAGGGAAATCCAGGCTATTTACCCGTGCGAGTGAAACTATTTACCTGTAAGAATAGGGAAATCCAGCGCTAAGTATCGGTACGTTACGGCTGATAGCAAATAATTCATTATACCATAAGATAAGCGCAATATTATATAATATGGAAGTAAAACTGAATAGCATAAAGACTACAATTAATCGTTTTTGCCAATGAATCATTGCTATTAGTCCGCAAATACATGAAAAAACCTAAAATTAATTAACAATTTTAATCTGAAATTAAAATCTTTGATTACTTTTTATTGCATAGAGAGCGAACATTAATCGCAATTACTGGAAATGATTGTAAAAGATTTAATTTCGTTTTTATTTTTTTTATCTTTTTAATTGAAATTATAGTCTAATTTGTCAAAGTTTTTATTTGCTAAAATTTTTCTTCAAATATTAATTTTTGTTAGAAATTTCAAAAAATTTGTTAAACGATTAATTGATACTATTTGATAAGTTTAAGATTATAACATATGAAACAAACTTAATTGAAAATATTTACTTGGAATGAATTGAAAACAATTGGTATCCATAATCTGCCAATTGAGTCGAGAATTTGTCGTAGCACTGTTAGCAGAAGCCAAACTGAAACGACAAATAGGTACCAGGCTCGTGTACTTTGGCAGCAACACATCAATGACTTTGTTCTTGGCTAATAAATGAAGCTCATCATATTTTGAATATTTTCTAAAAAAAATATATATATATATAATTTGTTTTTTTGACTATCTCAATATTTTTAATTCTAAATGTAACATAACATTGACAATTTATGTATAAATAAAATTTTAGCATTTCATCTTAAAATAAAAATTCGCTTTAAATAAATTTAAAAACAGTTTAGATCAAATTTGAAATATATATTCGATTAAATTAACATAATTACAATAAAAAAAATTAGCTGCAAATAAATTTATAACCAAATGTAACAAAATATCGAATGGAAAAATGTGGACAGATGGGTCGTTTACATTAGAATAACACTCATTTATTCGTTTAAATTTTTAATTATATTCGTTCGAAAAGAAAATGAAAATAAAAGAAACTTACAATTAGATGAGGCATTGATGAGGAATAGAAGAGAGAGGGAGAAGGAGAGGGAGAGAGGGACAGGGAGGGAGAGGAGAGAGGAGGAAGAAATGATCGATGCAAGAAAGAAATGTTTTGATCAAATTTTGAGGACAAACATTTTCGCGGCTAATTGATACTTACTTTTTTCTCTTTTCTTTCTTTTTTGTTCATCAAAAGAATTCTGCTGGAATTTCTTTAATTGCTACATTTTATTGTACTAAAAATTTTGAAATTTTTCATTTTTGCACAAAGTGGAAAAACCAAAAAAAAAAAAAAAAATCAAAAAACGCATTTTTCAAATTTTATTTGAATTTAGAAAAAATTATATGAGAGAAAAAAAAAGAATAAAATTAAATGCATTGAATATTCAAAGTAAAATTTAAAAAAAAAAAAAAAAGCTTTTATTAGAAATTTTTGGAAATATTATTTTTGTTGTTATATACTATCATAAGTAATTAACTAGTAAAAAGCTGTGGCAATTTGTGACCAATATTTAATTGTTTCTCGCAAAATTGTAGCATATAAAATTAAGAAATGAAATAAATTTGAAATAAAATTGAAAGAATTGGAAATGAATTCGAATAATATTAATGTAAACGGGTAGATTTAAAAATTTTAATTATTTCAGAAGGAAAAGAATTTATTATAATATCAGTGATGCTAAACATGCAAAAAATTAAAAAATACTTCTAAAAAAGTCCAAAAAAAAATCAATTTGTCCTATGATAAGTTAAAGACATTTTTTTAATGAATTTACAAAATAATATTTCGCACTTTTTCATAAAAAAACCAAGGAATAAAAAATAGAAAATTCCAAAAAATTGATTCAAAATTAATCAGAAATGATCTTTTTATTATTGTATATATTTTTTTTAAATAAATTTTCGTTATTTTCATTACTATTTTGATTGAAAATTTTATTTGGTCAAAAAAACATTTAATTTCGATTTATTGAAATATCATTTTTCTGCATTCGATCTTCTTTCTTTTTCATTCTATTTTATTCAGCAATAAAAGATTAATATAAATACAATTTATTCATTTGTGGAAAATTTGAAACGACGAAAAAAGTTAGTTAGCGACCATTGAGCGATGCACTGATGACACAACGTTTGTTGACTTTAGTACATTGTACTAATTATTCAGATTTTAATTTGTGATAAATATTTGAAATGATAAATTGTTAAATAACAAATCTTACGGTATAATCAACATTCCAACTTTTTAACCTAAATTTTCTATTTGTATTGATTTAGTCAATTGACATTAGATCAAAACATTGTGTGTCACTCAGTGATATATTTTGTCACTTTGTTGATGGTTAAACTTCACCTGCAGTCACATTTCAGAAATTTGTTTAAAAGATAAAAAAGAATGGACCGAATTACTTCTTTATCATATTTTTGAAAAATAATACACTTTCTAATTAAGTTTAATTATTTATTTAAACATTTCACTCAACCTTTTGCACAGTTTTAAAATTTAAAAAGATAAGAAGTTATCTTATCAATGATAAGCACAGAAGAATCAAATGCTTTCAAAATGCTAAAAATACTAATATAATGAAAGATATGCGATGAAAAAAATGTAACAAAAAGTATGAAATGCATCAAATAAAAAAAAAAGAAAATCATTAGGTAATTGAAGGTAAAGTGTTAACATTATAATAGGAGCATGCAGACATGCACTAAATGCATGTTGCATGACAGCATGCATTTCAGGAATTTGATCAAATATCGAAGGTTGATTTTAAGGGATTCAGACTTTAGCTTTCCGACAAAAAAAAAGTTTCTGAATCGAAAAGGCAACATCTCCATCGATTTCAAACCATTTAAAATTATTAATAAGTAACAAACATTTTGTTGTTATCATTATTATTTAATTACTTAGCTAATTACTAGCTGTTAAGCTTTTGACAAATTTATTTTTAGGTTCGAAAGCAGCAACAGTTAATACTTGAATACTTATAATAACTGTTAATAATAACTTAGAGATGGAAAGTCTTTAAGCTTTTCTTTCACATTGAAAAAAATTTGAAACTTTAGAAATGAGAAAATTTCAGAAACTGAATTTTTGTTGGATAGAAATGAAAAAAAAAAATTGTTGTATTTTCTTACTGCGAAAAGTTCATGTGACACTTTAGACTTAAATATTCAATTTCAATGAATAAAGAATTTATTTCCATAGAAAAAAACAAATATTCCATTCGATTGTCAATTATAAATGCGAAATTTTGTCAACAAATAAGGTTAGCAATGAAAATTAATTTCATTTTTTTTTTTTTTTTTAAATCAAAAAATGCCACTATGAATTTTTTAGTTTGAAAATCAACAAAAAATTTTGGATTTTCGCACAAACTATTAAATTTTTATAAATCAAAATTGCATTGAGAAAGAATTAAAATTTTTACTGACATTTGAATGTAAAAGTGATAAATATGTGATTAAATTCTACAATATGTGGGCAGTTAATCCACAAAATTAATTATAGATAATATTCTCAAACAATGATTTCGTGTTAGTTCATTAGAAAATTTCAAATCTTACAAATATACTATAATTTATATTGGTATAACTAAATGATTAATAATGAATGAAATTAAATGCAAAGGATGAAAAAGGGAGAAAATATTTGGCGTCGATCATTTTTAGTTGTCAAATTTGCTCTTTAAAACAAATTAACGAATTAGTATTAATGAATCTCGAATCTTAGGAAATAATTCTCGAATAACAGTGCGAGTGATGTTTAAAACTGATAATTATCTTAAAGAAATGAATTTAAATGTATCGAGGTGATACTTTAAATTTAAGTGTGACCTGTAACGATACAGATTCCATTCAGCAATTATTTAGAACAAAACTCTCGAGAAAATGGTAGTAGTCTCGGAAATAAGTTTTAATAAAATAGAATGATATGGCGAAGTAAAAAATCAAAACAGGCCTTGGATGACCTTCAAAAGGAACATGTTTTCTAGATGAAATCTTCAAATGGATGATTTCAAAGTGTAAAAAGAGAGAGAAAAAAAAAGGACTGCAAAATTTTAAAGGAAAATTTTCATTTGTGAATATTTAAATGTGATAAAAAGAAAATTTTGGTAATAAGTTGAAAAAAAAGACAAAAAATATTAAAACATTTTGTTTAGAATTTTTTCAACACAGAAAAATTTTAATTTGAAACAGCTTTTTTAATACATAATATCAATCTATTCAACTACGTTTACTTGATTTTAGTTTAATTGTTTACCTTCATTCTATCATATATTTCAGTACTATAAGAAAGTAAATACAAAATTAATCGAAAAAAAAGAGAGCAAAAATTGAGTGGAATCATCGGATACAACAGTAAATAACGGCGACAAACGCGTGCTCTCATTATTTTAGCGACATATTGCGATGACCTCGGACCTGTCACATCGTCTGCCATTGTTGTGAGATCAAAGTGTCATGCCGGAAAAGCAAGCACAAGGATGTTAAGAGGGGACAGTGACAATAATGGTTGTCGCATGTGCATAGTAATAGCAAATGATACTAGCATACCGATTAAGTTAAGTAATTAAAAGTAATTAAATTTATTGATAGAAAGTTTTTCTATTTCACTCTACTTTTTAAGAGCTTTTCGAATATAAATTGACAATTTTGATTATTGTTAATAGTTTCATATTAAATGCAACCTTTTTTTTCCATGTCTTTTGTGAGAAATGTTTATTAGTTATAGATAATATAGTATACAAATAATTTTATGGAATAAGTATAGTGTATGATAATAATTTATTTTTCTTAAAAAAAGTTTAATTGAAAAGTACACCGTAAAACATTTAAAAAAACACATTTTAAATTGAAGGACAGTGAAAAGAAAATGAAGGAAAAGAATTTTTCTCTTTTTTTAGTTTTATTATCATTCAACTTTTCAACAAGGTTATATGTTACAAGCAAAAATTTTTCTTTTTTTAATTTGATTCTTCAACGATCATAGCTTTGCATCATGAAAATTCAAGCGAAATATATCAAAGTGCTATCTACCATTCATTCAAATTCTATTCAAATGGAAATTTTAAAAATTGACATAAATAATTCTTTTTACTCATTTGGGTACAAAGAAAAATGGCGCTTAAATTCTTAATATAATCTTTTCCATCTACTAAAACTGCTAATTTTTCTAACAAATAACTTGCCAAGCTATTAAATAAATTTTTCATGTTGAAGAGAAAATATATGAAATGGACTTTGTATTTGAATTCAAGAATCAAGTGTCTTAAAACACTATAATTTAACAATCATTGTAGATAAATTTGAAATTCGCGAAGTAAAGTTAATTAAATGGTACAAAATTAGAAGTGCACAATTTTTTAGTGGCTAAATTTAATTAAGTACCTATTGGAGATAATATCAAAAAGTAAAGATGAGTTTTCGTTATGCTTACAAATTGCAAAAGAAACTTCAAAACTTGCAAAGCTTCTCGATCGTTGGTCCTTCACTCGTCAAATTGTCGTGTGAAAGTATTTTACACAAGTAATACTTATGTAATGGTAAACGAGTAACTCACTAGTAACCTATTATTATCATTTTTTTACATTATTTTAGAACAAAAACCAAATTTTAAAATTCCTTCGCTTAAATTTTAAAAAGTAATTTCAGGTTAGTTAAAAGCATGAAAATCCATTCATTTTATGTTTAATCTTAACAAAAAAGCACATTCCATTGATTGGTGGATCACGCTGACCGCGAGTTCATCATCATCATCAATATCGTACATTCTTATCATCATCATCATCATCATTATCGTCATTATCATCATCATCATCATCAGTATCACTATCATCATTAAAATCATCATCATCGACGACAACAACGACATTCAACAACAGGACAACACGGCTACAGTTTATGAATGATAACAGATCAACCACTGCAGCGATCACGTCGCTTTCCCGCAGAAATTACAACTTCCCAATGGATGGGTGTTTCGTCGTCGTTACACATTCATTCATTTCATCGATTTTTATTTTTATAAGGCATGGAATCGTCTGTTCAGTTTAAAATATTTTTATTCATTCTTTATTTTTTTGCCATAATTATTATTTCCTGAATTTTTACATCTTAAATGATCTGCGATTTAAATAATTAATCATATTTTTTTGGGATTAAAATGTTAGTCGTAGATTCATCAAATTATTTTTCGCCTATAAAAGTATTTTACTAGAGTATGATGTTTCATAAAATTATTAACAAAAAACTACTATAATTTTCTATTTTAACTGATAGAGATTCCAAACAAAAAAAATATCTCCAAATAAATATAATTATAAATTTTGAAATTAATTAATAAAGTATTTTTTGTTTTCTCAAGTTTCAGTTATTGATTGATCGGTTAGTAAAACAAGCAAACAATGTCAGCGTCAAACGAAAAGCCAAAAGTTTATATTATTGGTGTTGGAATGACAAAGGTAAACTTTCTCATTGATTGATTTTACAATTGTGTTAAATTTTTTGCAATTTCATATTCTGCTACTTAAAAAAGAAGAATTAATCATTTGATAGTTTGGTGGATAGAGGAAAAATGCATATTTAGGAAATTTTAAAGAGCGTAACAGTTAAATTTAATTTGATATAAAAGAACTAAAGGAGAGAAGGTGGAAAAGAAGGAGAGAAATAAGAAAGTGTGACAGATTTGTGAACAAATTTTCAATCAATAATTAAAAATTTTATTCGAATAGTTGGTCTTAAGAATTACAATGAAATCGTAGAAAATAGTTTAATTCAGTTATTTGTTCTTTACTTACTCAATTTCTTCTTTTCTCATACTTTTGTATAGCACAATTCATAGAATTCTCTGAATTCATAATTCCTTTTGCTTTTTTAATTTTAGTTTACAAAACCAGGATCAGTACCAAACTGGGATTATCCTGATATGGTAAAGGAAGCAGGCAAGACTTTTTCTGAATTTTTAAACCTGGCTATGAAAAATGACTACGATTTCAACTTTTCCATCTCCCCTCTTTCTTTTTGAATTACATAAAAGGAGAACAAAGGAGTTTTTTTTTTTTTCTAATTTCTTTGAATCGCATTACCGTAATGTCGTATTACCGTAATCGTTACCGTATTCGTCGCTAATCGTCACAGCAGTTATTTATCATTTCGTCAAGCTAATATTATCATTGAATTTACCACATTAAGCATAAAATGTATTACAGTAAACAAAGCCTTATTGGATGCAAAACTACAGTATAGTGATGTGGAGCAAGCAGCAGTTGGCTATCTGTACGGTGGCACTTGTTGTGGACAGCGAGCACTCTACGAGATTGGACTCACCGGAATACCTATTTATAATGTTAGCTGCTTGTTTTTAATTTTAATTATTACATATCAATATCTCAGGAAAAAATTTGATTATAATAAAAATATTAGTAAATTCATATTTTGTTAAAGCTACGTTTTCATTATTTTTTAAGCCAAAGATTAATATTTAGTAGTAATTAGAAAAGAAAGTAAGAATAAATTAGTGCTATTAATTATTATAATTAGTTTCCATGAAAGCTAATTCTTTCCATTGTCAAACAAACGAGATTTGATATATTTCAGTTGAATAATGCATGCGCGAGTGGTTCAACAGCTGTTTATCTCTCAAAATTGTGTATTGAAGGAGGTACTTTTAGGAATTTAAATTTATAGCAAAAAATTGAGATAATTCTTTCGTAGAAAACTGGTTACTTTTAGGAATTAGTACAAAACACATCCTTTTAATTGTACTGATTCAATTTTATTAAACTTATTAACATAATTCTCATCACTAATATTTATGGCTAATCAGCGGATAATTTTCAAAAAATAATCTTTTCTTTTGTTTCGAGTAAATTTTGTTTATTTAAAAACTTGTTGCTTTCAAATTTATTAATTTCTAAAGTCATTCATTTATTAAATAGCACATTGAATGAATCAAAATATTTACTGCTATTAATAAGTTTGCAGGTCATTTTTACTATTCTTTTATTTATAGACTTATTCTTGATTTCCTGATTAATGATAGGTAGTAATTAATTACCTGGTCATAATAATTAGACCAACCCATATTATCCTTTCAGAATCAGTACACGCTTGTTTTCCTTTCAGGTCACGTAAATGTTGCACTTGCAGTAGGTTTTGAGAAAATGAAGAGTGGCTCACTGGAAGCAATGGAAAAGCTTGATGATCGAACACACGCACTCGAACGACATATTAACGTCATTTCTACAACACGTGGCCTGTTACCAGCACCGCTAATGGCGCAAATGTTTGCTAATGCTGGACGAGAACATATGGATAAATACGGTAGTTTCTTTAATTTATTCAGTTGTAAAAGTCATTTTTTGATGAATTTGAATAAATAAATATATTTTCCTTCCTTTTTTAAAATTTAAAAAAAGATCAAAGAATTGTTCAAAAAGGCAAAATATGAAATGGAAAGCTTTAGTACTGAAATATTTCATTTAGTTAATCGATTTTCAGTTTTACTGAAATTAATTTTTTCGTCCTTTTCAGGAACCAAACGAGAACATTTTGCTAAAATAGCTCAAAAGAACCATAAACATTCCATTAACAATCCGTAAGATTGTTTAAAATTATTTACCATTTTTTGATATCAAAGATTAGAAATGAAGGATGAGGAATCTTTTTTTTTTTAAATACTGATTTGTGTTTCATTTCAATTTTAAGTAAATAAAATGTAAAAGTCATCGAGACCTCAGAGATCATTCACGGAAAGTTGACCAATCCTCTTTTCACTTCATTGTCTTTTTTTCCAATTTGGTCCTTAATTTCCATCCAACAATTAAAATGAGAAGTTTTAAATGGATTCATTAACTTTACTGACATGAAGTATTCAGCTACTTTCTTCTTTTTTATAGAAATTCACAGATTCAAAAAGAATATAGTTCGGATGAGATTCTGAATGCACGAGTGATTCACGATTTTATGGGTCTTCTAGAATGCAGGTTAAGCTATAATTTAATAGCTAATCTGATAAAGTGATAAGCAATAACTGTTATCTCTCTTATCAGTTGAGACAATTACTATAGTAACGACTACTGTAGAAATGAAAAAGAAGAAATATGCATTAGTTGTTACAAAGTAACTATTTTGCTATGGAATTTATTATTTAGCAGCATTTAATATCTTTCGAAAAAAAAAAAAAAAAAGAGATAAAAGAACAAAAGCAGTGTTTTCTTAAAAGTAAAATTTGAAATCAAAACTTTCAGTCCGACATCGGATGGTGCAGCAGCAGTGATTTTATGCAGCGAACAATTTTTAAAGAAATCTCCACACCTTTACAAACAAGCTGTTGAAATTATTGGTGATGTTACTTTGAAATATTTCAACATTTAATAAATATAAATTAATTCAAAAGACAGAAAACGGTATTATAACAAAAGAGAAAAAACTGTTTTGTTAATTTCGGAGTGTTATCTGAAATGAGAAAATTGCATAAATATGTTATAAATTTGATAAAAATGCAATAAGATTTAACTTAAAGAATTAAAAACCAAATAAAATTTATTGGTGGGACAATTTATAATCGATTCCTTATAAGTTTGATTTTTATATAGTAAATTTATATTTTAATTTAATCCTTTCTATATTAACGTATTCAATCCAAGGAAATTATATAAAATCATCTAATTTTTCTGTATATCTAATTTAATAATTTTCTAAAAATGTGTTTTTTCATTTTAATTGTACTATAATTTTGTTGTAGATGTATTTTTGATATAATTTTTTAAGAAATAAAATATTGAATAATTTTAATACAGGTGCTGAGCTAGGCACTGATGAACCATCCGTATTTGCTGAACATTCGAGTCTAAAAATGATTGGCTTTGATATGATACGAAAATTATCAAATAGATTGTATCAGAAGACAGGTTTGACACCAAATGATGTGCAGGTATACAGTTTTTTTTTGAGAATTTTTAAATTGTTGAAGAAAATGTTTGATATCTTTGAAAAAAAGAAAAATAGAAATCATTTTAAAAATTAGCTAAAAAAGTTCGTTATGATTTATTAAACGAAATACTTACTATTTTAGATGAGAGAAATTACAGGTTATTGAGTTACACGATTGCTTTGCCCCAAATGAACTAATTTCTTATGAAGCACTTGGCCTTTGTCCTATTGGCAAGTTGTTTCAAGATTTATAGCTAGAATTTAAAATTGTTTTTATAGACCGACGGTGGAATTCTTCAAAATTGCACTTGAAATTTTAATATCATTTCGGTACGAAATTAAAAAGTTTCCTTTAGGCAAAGGCGGTGATATTGTTGATAAGGGTGATAATACATATGGTGGAAAATGGGTCATCAATCCTTCTGGTGGATTAATATCCAAGGGTCATCCAATAGGTGCAACTGGTATGATTACAAAAACAAATGAACTTTTAATTTTTTATCAGTGGAAAGATTATTTCAAATTTCATTACCAAATTTTCATTTCTCATATTTCAGGCGTAGCACAAGTCGTTGAATTGTCACTTCAACTGCGTGGCATTGCTGGCGCACGCCAAGTACCAAATTGCAAAGTTGCATTGCAGCACAACATTGGTAAGATTGATAATCATTTAGCTTAAATAAATATTTTAAATCAGGTTACTAAAATCTAATTTGAATTGTACGATGTGCAATAAAGCCAAAAAATTAGCTTATTTTCTCGAAGTTGATTGAAAGTAATTGAAAAACTATCTCTATACTACTTTTTTCTTTTATTTTTATGAGAAATTGATTCATAGAATCACATTTTATGTGTGACAAACAAAATTAAATCACAAATAATAAGTAATAAAGGAAAAGATTTGATTTCGAAAAAAAATTTATAAACTGAGAAAAGTAAATTGTAATGAATAAAAGAAAAATGAAGAAGATGGGTCAAAGAGAAATATTTATCATTAAGGAATTGGCGGAGCTGGCATGGTTGCATTGTATCGATTGGCTCAATTGTCGTCTTCAGAAAATGTGACAAATGCAAAAGTTCCAGTAAAAAAAATCTTTTTAAGTGATGCCATTTTTGATGGAATTAGAGAACGTATAAAAACGGTAAATGAATTTTTTTTTCTTTAATAAGAATTTGAAGATTTTTAACTTTGATATATGATTATAAAGATCTCAAACAAACTTGTCCTTTTAAACAAAAAAAAAAACCTGAAGTTTTCTTTCATTTCAGGAAAAAGATTTATCACAGACAATAAACAGTTCATTTAGATTTATTTTAACCGGACCGGATAATGCTGTCAAAAAATGGGTTGTTGACTGCAAGGTATTTATAAACTATTATTGCTGTTAAGTTTTTTAGTGTAATGAAGTGAATATGTGAAATTTTATGAAATAAAGTAAATATTAGGAAGAATAATTAAATATGTGTAATTAATTGTTAGGTGACACCACCAACTATTATCGAAATGGGTGAAGGTCAGGTAGATGTTGAGATGACAATGAAAGATTCCGATTTTGTGAAAATTGTTACTGGAAAATTGCGACCTGATCAGGTAAGTATGCTTATTTGTAATAGAAAAACGATTAAATGTTTATAATATGTAAATATTTACATTGAAACAGTGTACGACAATGAATATCAATCGGTAATAGTTTTATCTCAGTTCTTTGATTTCAATCTTATTATTCCCAAAATTTAAATTTCATGAAAGCTAGTCATTCTGTTATTATGTCTAATAAATAACTCATTTTTATATTCCAACAGTTTAATATTTTGAAATTTGCTTTTACAGCTTTGATCTGTAATATTTAATATTATACAGAATGATTTCAGGCATTTTTACAACGCAAACTGAAAATTAAAGGTAACTTGGCAAAAGCAATGAAACTGCGAACATTAGTGAAACCAGAACTATTTAAAGCTAAATTGTAATGTAAAAGTTTCTAATTTTGTCTATTTTACTTGTAATAGAAATTTTTTAAATTTGAATAAATTAGTTATCAATAATTTTTTCTTGTTGAAGTTCATTTCAGATATGACCAATTTATCATTTTATCATATAAATGTATTTCCATAGCACTAACGAATACTTACAGTATGATATCCTAAATTCATTACAGTATCACCGCATATCATTTAAGGTTAAATCACTTCTTACTATACAAATGATAAGGAAATTTCCAAATGGTACTATTTATTAATACAATATATTACATTAACAGAAAAAAAAAGTTGATATCAGACATAAATAATCATTGAAATAGTAGAATACTACCTACACATGGAACAAAAGTTAATACATAAGTTAAAATAAAATTGTAAGTAAAAATAATGTTATCACGGGCAAAAAACCGAGTGATTAATTATCAGATCATAATAGATCGCTATTAATTATCTATCTGTTAAAACTAGATTATTAAATATACCAGGATAGAATATTGCATTTCTATTGAAAATAAAGTAAAGAAATATTATCGTTTTTGTCCATCCAGAAACATTTGATAATTGTTTCAGATGTTGAAATACCTAAAATTAAAAAATATTTTATATCGGAATTATGCTTGCATTTGCTAATCAAACTATTCAATACTATGTATCAAAAATATGAAAGTGCTGGCTGGGAACGTTATCATTTACTTATCAGATCACACATATAATTTCATTTTTATTAAATAAAACAAAGAAAGATTAATAAATTCTATGAAATGAATTATTTCATTTTTAAAAGGAATATTATTCCTCTATTCACCTCACAAGTTGCCATTACATCCACATTTACTGCAGCGCATGCACTTCTGCATGCTACATTCATGCATGCCTGCTTATTTGTTGTTGAAACCATGCATAAGCAATAAGCCTATAACTACGAGAAATTGCTGAACCTGAGCAAAAAAAGAGTGCTAAATATGATTTAATAATTCGATGATTTCCTAAAAATTAGCTAAGTAACACTTAAATATTTCTTACTTATATTATATTAGTTATAATCTATCTTAATAGTAGCATAAACCTTCCAAGTTTAATTATCTGTTTGTTGTCAATTGAAATTGTGAAGGAAAATATTTAGTGAAAATTTTCGCAGTGACAAATTATTGTTGCTCATATATTTACATATTTCTGATGAGTATTTTAAGTAATTTCATTTATTTCATGTTGTAATTCGATATTTCCAATATATTAACTCATTGTGATATATTTATAATTTATTATTGAATACTGTGATTTTTACTTTGAATATCATTTAAATTGCAGCGCAAAATTGCTATCATTTATGAAAATATTTTGAAGTAAATAATAAAAACTTTTAAGTCATTAAAGAATAGAAGCAAATAGATAACTCATTTTTGAAAACGTTTGTAAAAATTGGCTCATTTTGATAGTCAATAGTATTTTAGGTTAGAACCTGAAAAAGTATTTGAGCTATCAAACGAAAGACAAAACCCTGACGAATCGATTTTGTAACATGAATAAACAACTTATAACACTTTTGCATCCCAAATGAGAAACTTAGTAATTTTTATGAAATAAAATTTCGAAGCAAAAAATAAAGAAAAAGCATTTGTAAAAATGATCTGATATCCTTTTTCGTTGAAGCACAGCTGTGTTAACTTTCCGTAACCGAATGAAATGGAATGAATGACTCAGCTGTAGAAGTCAACTTGGCAAGAAGCTAAATGTCATCATAAAGGTCAGTGTGTTTTGATGCACTCCCACAAATGGAATTTAGAATAATAGAATAATTTTCTCAAAAACAAAAAAAAGCGCACATCTGCCGAAAGGTACACTTATTATTCGAATATATAAGAGGAATCAATTTTCTGATCATTTGATCTTATCATTTCTTTATCACCGCTTCGAATAAGACTGACAAATTAGTAAGTTCTTTTTTATGAATAATTAAAGATTACTATTAATTCGTGATTGAGTTACTTCAATGTGAGTTTTACTTCCAAAAAATGTGATCTTTGGACAGTGGACTGTTTTAAAGAAAAAAATCATAAGGAACAATGCTTGGAATTAACTAATGGATAGTTGGAGCGATGGAAGTAGAAGCGATATTTTATTTTGGCTTGCAATAACTTACTTTAGCGCAATTTATGCAAATGCGATTAATATTTGGTTGTTTTTGCAGGAAGAGAAAATGAATAAACTTTTAATAGCATTCGGTTTGGTAATTCTTTTTGTGACACTTCCGTGTGCATCAGAATCAGACGAAGAGTTCGATGTAACTTTTGCAAATTTATTAAAGAAATAAGAAACCACTATGTTAACCAAATCACTAAATCGACAGTAGTAGTACAGACCTAGCCAGGTCACGGGATAGTACGTGAGACAAACTGATAAGCAGGTGGTAACGTGGAGCTCTTTCGAGAAAATGACTTATGAGTTGACTGAAATGAGACATAATGCAGGACTTGAATTGCCACCATTTCTTTTCAAATCCATCAAAAAGAAAATATTTTTTTTAGGACTCCGCAGCCGATGACACCGACGACAGCGAGGACGGAGGTGGTAGTGAAGGAGGTGATGAATATGTAACCAAAGGGGAATTTGTTGAAACTGATGGCAAGTGAGTCGTTTGGTACTTTCAATAATTTGAATCCTTCAAAATATTTCTGAGGAATCGGTTCCCTTTCCATCTCACTTTTTATGGGTCCTTTTATTAAAAATGTGTTATTTGTATCGCTGCAATCTTTCATTTCGCTCTGAAATAGTTATTTCTTAAATTGACTCCAAAATGTCCCATATCAATGTCACACATTACCTTACTTATGAAAATGTCACACATTACTTTACTTATGAAAATGTCACACATTACTTTACTTATGAAAATGTCACACATTACTTTACTTATGAAAATGTCACACATTACTTTACTTATGAAAATGTCACATATCACTTACTTAGGAAAAAAGTTCACAAATAATACAAATAAAGAGCTCACCTCACTTTTCCATTCGATTGTTTGCAGAAAGAAAGAGTGCTCTTCGCACGAAGCTTGCTACGATCAACGTGAACCACAAGCGTGGTGCAGACTGAGCGAGAATCAGGCATGGACGTAAGCCACTTCAATCATTTCTTGCGGAAATTACTTCTCAGTGTTCCTCACAACTGTCAACGCTGTGTCCCCACTTCTCCCTCCCAGTGTTCCTCAAACTGTCAACGCTGTGTCCCCACTTCTCCCTCCCAGTGTTCCTCAAACTGTCAACGCTGTGTCCCCACTTCTCCCTCCCAGTGTTCCCCACAACTGTCAACTCTGTATCCCCACTTCTCCCTCCCAGTGTTCCTCAAACTGTCAACGCTGTGTCCCCACTTCTCCCTCCCAGTGTTCCCCACAACTGTCAACGCTGTGTCCCCACTTCTCCCTCCCAGTGTTCCTCAAACTGTCAACGGTGTATCCCCACTTCTCCCTCCCAGTGTTCCTCAAACTGTCAACTCTGTGTCCCCACTTCTCCCTCCCAGTGTTCCCCACAACTGTCAACGCTGTGTCCCCACTTCTTAATAGCACTAATAAGTCATATTTCAGTGACAGAGGCTGCTTCTGCGAAGATAAGTTGCATTCGTGCGTCATCGAAAGAACGAACAATGGTAAATTGGAGTATTCGTACTGTGCACCTGAAGCAGGTTGGCAGTGCGCATAGGAATGAATCAGTCTTTGATACTACCAACTTTCCATCCATTTCTTACACTTTTCAAATTTAATTCTTTCTAACAAATAACATTTAACTTTGGTTTTACCGCTATTTTATTAAATATTGGAAATATGTGCGACAATCAAATATGTCACATCACATTACATTGTGTCACAGATTTCTATTAAAATCTTTAATGTAACAGGAAGAATAAGCGATGTTATAATTGGATATCTTGAATGACAAAAGTTGTTCTTTACATTTTTTAAAAAATTCAAGTAGTAATAACATGTTCAGATTCGATTGTCTATCAACAATAAAATACATTAAACTAAAATTCCATGCAAAAAATGCTGTATTGTTCATTCGTAAAAAAAAAAAAAAAAAAAAAAAAAAAAAACACCACAAAAAGGGAAATTTTAAACTCTGTAAAAAATGGAATGCTGATGAATATATTTTGCGAAACACTCGTTATCATCAAGTAAATTACAAATATAAAATTGAACAAAGATTGAAAAGTAAAAAAAAAGCAAAGGAAAGTTTAGTTCATAAGGATAAACTGCAACAAACTGCTCATTTCATTTAGTGCTTCAATGGAACACTTTCATTTCATTTAATGCTTTATTCTAAATTGAACCAAATGAAATTCACAGTGAAATATTAGCTGGTAAGCACAGAAACTGATAACGCTCCCGGCCATTAGGAGTGATTAAAGCCTAGACAATTTTTTAGAAAGTGATAATATTCCATGCAGTTTCAAGTTGGATCATTGTTTGGCAGTAGAACAAAATCAAAAATTGAAAGTAACTTTATCGTTATGAATACTTACAATAGAAGTAATATTAAGATTATATTCTTTTCAGATAAAATTATATTTTGTCTGAAATATATACCAAAAAAACAATTCGACAATTTAATTTATTTGATAAGTTTATCCCATAAGATCGGTTTTTTTTTTTTTTTTTTTTTTTTTTTTTATGATTCCTTTTCAAATTATGTTAATTAATTATTAAATGATTCACTTATCGATTTGTAATTCACTGGTAAAAGTAAGAGAAAGTGAATAGGAATTAAAAGTTGCATATTCATTAGATATTACCAACAGAACGCGATGAATCATTTTATGATACTTTTTGATGTGCTTTATCGCTACTATTTTCACTATTCCTTATTTCATATAAATGGCGCAAATGTATTGATGATACGATATGTGTGAGGTTCAAAAATGGACATTTGTGAACAGAGGTATGGAATATACTTATAGCAAAAATGAAAAAGTTATAAATGCAAAATGACTGATTATAGAAAGTATCAAAAGTAAAATAGAAAATGCTCATTCAATGATTTGTCAAAAAAGTTGATATCAGAGATAGATCAATCAAATTTAAATCAACAGGGAATATGTTCTACGGTAAGTATCATTTGTAGCAATGAAAATTTTATTCTAAGTATAACTGATCAATACGTTATTACTCGTTGATATCGCAGTGAAAACAAAGAGACAGCAATTCGCTTTGTTTAAAGTCAGATATTTGTGTTTTAAATCATACACAAAATACTTCATCATTTCACATGCGCTAGCACAAAGCGCTACACCAATGTGCGCGTTCTGAAGGCGCAATTTGTTGTCACCTTAAATGTCACCTTAAATGGAAGCGCACCGCACCTTGCCACTCGTTGAAGCATACGGTCCTACCCGTCAAATTCATTTTACGAAATCCTTTGGGTTGGTTGGTATTTGATGTAAAGTTCTAACTACTGAATTCCTTATTGTATTAATCATTTTATTAAAACGAAGGTTTTAATTAGCCAATTTTTAGATAGCGAAAAGAAGAGAAGCAAAAAAGGAGGATTAATCCTCTCAATCTTTGCCGCTATCAAAAAGGAACTGTCAACAATATTTGTGCGACACTTATGCAGGTAAGAATTATAACTACATTCAACTTATAAACATGTGGTAAAGAATAAATGTGCGTTTTAAATTTATGCGAAATGAAAAAAACCGATAGATTAATTGGCTAACAGCGCAGATTGCAAATTATTTAAATGATTAGTTTGGTTAGTTTTAATTAATTCGAGTGAAATTAGCTTAATTTTCCAATCTACTAATTAATTTGATTCGTTTTGAATCATTGCATGCAGTAAAATCCTTTCATTTTATCACAATTTTAATTTCATGATGGCATTAATAAACAAGAAATATAAATGAAATACAGTAGAAAGAAAAAAAATGAAATCAACAAATTATTAGGAGTGTTTACATCATTTAATGTTTTATATTATGACAAATTTATAAGCAGCAATAATTGGTAGAGAAAAGAAAAAGTTGTAAAAGTCATCCATAGCTTCCATGAAAAAGCGGAAAAAGAAAAATTACTAGGAAAAACGCCATAAAAAACCAACCAGAAAATAACTTTTCCATTGGAAAAAGTAAAACTAAAATGAAAGTTGAGTAACGTATATTACAATAGTACTTTACGTTTTTAAACGTTTCACGTGTCGTATGACTCATGTATGCATGATACCATCGTAATATATGATATTCACTTTCTGTGTTAAGTTATTTTTCATCTAAAAAAGAATCCTAAAACAGAATTCAACAAAAGCAAGCAAAAAAAAAAAGAAAAAAAGTCCTGAACACAAATCTGTAAGTAAATCTGACAGGAAAATATCAGTAATCAATCAGTTACACATATTCCCACCTATTCTTTCTCCCAGCACTCATAAATCTTTCAAAAAAAAAAAAAATTTTCTTAGATAAAGAGCTGTTCTTATCCGAAATAGATCTTACAACGAACTATCGTATCTCATTAATTTTGATTTTCAACATCCTATAACAATTGCACATGATCTCATGTAGAAATCGTTGCCAAGTTAACATCTTGCCAAGTTCCCTTCTTTTGTAAATTTGACGGTTTGCGTTCCATTCATTAGTATAGAAGCTATAAAGTGTACCACGTACGTGATGTTTGCACACGTCTACACACGTACCTAACGTTTGGGTATATAACACTGCTGTAAATTGCGTAAGATGAGTTATATGAAAGTAAGTTTTAGCAAATCTTTTTTTGCTTGATACGAAGCATACGTCCATGTAAGCTTTTTTTTCAGTGTACGTAGAAATAGATAATTGCTGTTGTAGATTGATTGGATCTGATATGATATGATGTGATATGGGCTGATATGTTCCAGGACTTATATGTAAATGTTGCTTGAATATTGCTTTTATTAGACTTTGAAATGATTGTTGTGTTAATTAAAGACTTAACTGAAGTGATGTTTAACTAAAGTAATTGATTGTAAATATAATCTTCACAAGTTTTATTCCAGTTTGCTATTTTACTTTTTTTGTTCGAGAAAGGATTGCAAATTTAGTGATATCATTATTGGCATTTACATATTCATTCCCCATTATAATTCATTTTGTTAATTTCTGAAACTTCGGCATAACAACTTATGGTTTATGGTTTTTTGTAAAATTGCAATTTTCTTTCTCATACGATTCTGTTTTTCTTATTTCATGTAAGTTTTGGACAGCTCACAGTTCATATTTCCGTAGCTTTTTTGTTAAATCGATGAAAACTGTAATTTTCAGGTGAACAAAAAGGAGGAAGTGCGAAGCAAATAAATATTCGCAAAACGGTAACTGCGCCGTTGTGCCATGCGTTCATTGTTTCGTACGATAGGGAAGACTGATCAGTTATGGCAAATAGTATCAATGATTATCCGTTGTGCAGTAGCCAGTATCCAGCTGGCAATGTGGTCTGTTTAATTCAAATCTTTTAGCTTACTGTCCTCTCTTTAGAATGTTGGAAAAGTATTATGTCTCTATATAATACGTTCTTTTGATATTCCGAATCGTATTAAGTACGTATTAAATGCAAATATGAATTAAAAGTAAAATGATATTTAATTCAAAATATTAATAAGTCTTACTGAAAAGTGAATAAGAGCTCAAATCGGAAGAAATTGTAGCGTGAATTGCAACAGAGTGGATTTTAGGATGAATTTCATCCCTTTGTGGAGGCGTTGTTGCCGTATGTGAAAGAGTTTAGTTATGTATGGTTTAATTTACAAGCTGCAAAACGGAGGTATATGAAAAGAAACGAAAAGCGGATGACAGTCGATGAAGAGAAAAGTTGCAAAGATGCGTTAATGGCAAGCTTTTAATTGTTTTGGAAAATTTCATAGTTTTACCAAATTTAAGTATTTAAAGTATGAAGTCAAGCATTTACTGAACACTGATATCCTATGAATATTTTTTGTGTCTCTTAAACTATTTCTATTCAGTCCTATTCAGTGGTTGATACAATCATTCGATCTGTCGAAAAAATAAAAAACGACGACCGCATTACTAGGACAGTGAGGAAATGATAGACCAAAGCTTGAATGCATTTGGAATAACGCTTGCATTTTATTTAGTAAAGGTTGACTGAGATTCTTCATTCCATGCTTCCAATTTACAGAATGAAAGGGTGGAAATAAAACAGAAATGGGCAGGACGGTTACTTGGCAAGTTAAGAAAAGATATACAACCTCATTGCCGGGAAGATTTTGTCCTTTGTGTCACAGGACAGAGGCCAGCAGTTTGCATATTGTCAAATCCTGATCAAAAGGGGAAGATGCGACGAATCGATTGCCTGCGACAAGCGGACAAAGTATGGCGTCTTGATCTAGTGATGGTTATTTTATTCAAGGTATGGAGGAGTTATAAATTCGGTTTAATAACATTTTTCTGCATTTTAGTGGATGAATTACAACATTTGCATTGCTCTTACTGTAACGTCGGTGCTTCTATCTCTAGATTTTCTTTCTCTATTTAGATAATCTAGTTTCTGATCATTTAACAGTTCAGTTCATCTGCAGTGCAGAATATAGAAATGGCATCTCGGCATGAACACGTCTGTTTCTAGGGTATTCCTTTGGAAAGTACGGATGGTGAACGTTTGGAAAAATGTTCAGAATGTGCATTTCCAAGTTTATGTGTAAATCCTTATCATATTAGTATAGCTGTACGCGAATTAGATTTATTTTTGGCAAATTTTATACATACAACAAATCCGGATGCTGCCGAGGAAGAAAGCGATGAGAAAGGTGCTGATGTTTTCATTAATTTTGAGGAATAGTTTCCTTATCTTTTCAAGTCAGGCATAAAGGTGTTGTATATAATTATCCCACTAAATTTTCATATTTTTGTTGAGTCAGATTATTTAAACATATTTCATTCTGTTTAGAATTATAGGTATTTTATTTTATTTAGGATCACAGGAGCACTCACTATTGCTTATAATTCTTTAATTTTCAATTTTCAAAGAAAGGTTTTGTCCTGGAATATTCTAGATATTGTATAATAAGTTATGATTTGAAAATATCTTCACATTAGATTTAAACTTTATTGACATTTATAGATCCTGACAAATTAGCAGCGCATGAAGGTATTTGGGGAACTGGTGTCTTTACCGCTTATGAATTGAAGACTTTGACTAGACGTACGTTTCTTTGATTATTGATGTGGTGCTTTTATTAAAGTTATCGTTTTCGCCCTTTTTCTAGTGTTTTCTTTATCTATACAAACTTTGTGATGTATATACTAGTAGTTTATTTTCGTTTATTTTTCTTTTGTGTTGTTACTTTTTTCGAGATAAGGTAGAAGAAAAAGACTTGCATTATTCTCACCTAGAGATCAGTTATAATATTTAGTTTATAAGTCTTTTTGTTCAAAATTTATGAGTAGAAGCGTCTAACCAGTTATCCGACTAATATAGTTGTTGCTTCATTCTTACTTCCGAAAGTGTTTTTTATATCAGCACTTGCTTCATAAATGTTCGTTTTTTGCTATATTCCTGCACTTTGTGTTTATTATTTTCGTCACCAAATCAGTTGATTACAATTTTAACCTGCAACTTTATAGCCGCTTGAATTATAGGTGAATAATTTTCCGTTCATCTCAGATTATGTATTTCGCTGGGATAATATATTTTTACATAATTCCTTTAGATGCATGAATTTGCTTAGGGTTGACAGTTTTTTAAAGGTTAAAAGCATGTATTGTACGTATTGCGTTCAAGTCGACAGCAGTTTCACAGTTTGTTATTCATCCCTCAAATTCATTAAACAAGAAAGTTTCGAGTTGACATTCTAAAAGATTATTTGCATGGGTATAATGGTTAAGTTAGAAATGACGTTTCCGATTGTTCAAATTTTCCTTCCAGATGATGCATTCGCGAATGCGATAGCACCAGTCTCTGTTCATCACTGGTCACTTTATTTCCGTGTTCCTTGTAAATGAGGAACTCTTCTACATAAATGATTGTTCAATTTTTACAGCTTCAATAATAACACTGGTTGAAGGCGAAGCACGTATACCGGCAGAAATCATTCCACAAAAGGAAGAACCATATAACGATTTGGAATGGCAGTCACCTGGTAGCCCACCGCAGCCATCATCATCACGACGACACGTCGCTCCTACGTCTACTCCAACTGTGGCGGCGGATTATCGAATATCTGATAATCATGGCATCATTGAAAGCACTGGTAATTAAGTTTCTGCCTGCTACGCAGTTGTTGCACTGTAACCTTCTGTTCTGTTCTAAGTTTGAAAGTTGTATTACCACTGCAAATATATTTCTTTTTTAAGTTGTTTTGGCAAATGAGTAGACAGGATGATGTAATTCTCAAGAATATTCGTCCTGAATATTAGAACTGTGCTAGTTCATAGCATTAAGAAAAAAGTATAATTCACCGAAGTTACTGCTTAAGTGGATAATTTTTTTGTTGACCAAAATATGTAAATTTCAGCGGTTATATTTAGATACCAGGATACGAAGCAGTAGTTTGAGTGGACCAGGTGGAACACCCCAAGTGGGAGCAATGGTAACAATTGCATTGGATACGGACTTGACACATCCAGATTTTGACCATCCGAATCTTTTAGCTGATGACGTACTTTTTATTTCTCATTTCCTAATTTTGTTCCGTAGTTATTATAACTAAGCAACATTAATTGTCAAACAATTGAGAAAATAAATCTGAATTATTCATTAACGAACCTGAGAAAGCAAGTCAGACTTAGCAATGTGCTAAGAATTTAAAGACATGTGTGTTAGTCCGGGAAGTTAAAGTTTTTTTTTTTTTTTTTTTTTTAACTTTTAAAATGCATTTTCAATTCTAGGCTGCTGAACCATTGGAAAAACGTAGTCGGCACGCCTCACGGGATAGTGTAGGAAGTGTTAACGAAGAAGTACATCAATTAATTGGTGGACGCATTGTTGGCCAACCAATATATATCCAGATAAAACGAAGTGATGATGGCACTGCAAGTAATCGAAGGTGCTTTTTTGTGCTTGATATCGCCATCATTATAATTTTTGATTGTACTTCTTCGTTAACACTTTTTCCTTTCTGTGATATGGTGATTAACAAATTTAGAATTTATGAGTACTTTCGAAGGAAATATCAACTCATTTCAGGACTCTTGTGGTACAGGGTGCGGTTGAAGGAACAAGGCTTGTACAGCTGAGGTTATTCATTTCTTATCCAATTTTTTTTTGTTTTTCATTTTGAAGTGGCTAATACTGTATGGTTTTATATCAGCATAAATCTTTTTCGTTGTTAAAAAGCAAAAAAAAACTGACGTCTAAGTGGATATATGTAAGTGGTATATTATTAACCGCAGCCAACTCAGTCATTGATATAGCACTCATAAAATTAATCGAGTTTGTGCATGGAATAAAAATAAAATATCTGTAGATTCTATATTCTTTTTTCTTTTTTTAAATAGCACTAAAGACTTGCAGACCACCTTTCACGGTTTCAACATCGAATGATGGACAGGAACGTCTGATCAGGGAAGATGCATTGGAAAGTGGAAATCGAAGTAATACTGTAAGAATTGTTTCCCAGCATGGCGAATTACATCAGGACAGGCATCATGCATCAGGTGAAACTATAAGAAGTATTGGACCAGCTGATGTCAGTGAAACATCATTGATGCACCGTGATGCGATGCGCCCAAGGACAGGGTGAGTTTCTCGTATCAAAAATTTTCACAACTTTGTTCGATCATTTATTGATGCTGAGGGAGAGAGAGTTATATTTCGTGGAAGTGTCAAACAGATTAAGACGATATTAGCAAATGAAATTTCGAGAGTTTTTTTCTTTCTTTTGAATCACCGAGAAATGGCAAAAATTAAAAATAACCCAAGTGAATAGATTATGAGACTTTGGTAAATTACATTGGGAAAAGGGGTAAACTGTTGAATGTGTTGTGATTAGTTGGTGTTAATAAAACTTTAATGCACTTGATATATTGATAAAATATTTACAGGCAAAGATTGAGAAGCCTCCTCAGTATCATTCAAGCGTACAGTTCTAACAAATTTGTGCTAACATATAGAGGATTTTTAGATCAACATGTGAGAGTTTACTTGTACCTACGTCAACGGCTCGACAATCAAGTCGACTTTCTGAAGATTATCAGATACATCATTCTGGCCAGCAGAAGAGAGACTTTGCGAACAGCACTGTATCCGCAGTCACTCCACAGCGTTAGTTTTTTTTTTTTTTTTTTTTTTTTTTTTTTGTATTTTATTTTTTTGTTTTTTTGTTCCTTGTTACCAATCGATTGTTTCACTGAGTTGTTTAGGTTATAAAGTGAGCTGGTAGTGAGGTCAATTTATTTGGCAGGTAACAAGACCAGCAAGGAAATCCGAAAAGTGTAAGAGCAGTTATGAAATATGATAAACAAGATTGCGGTTCTTTCAGTACTTTTTTCTTTCTGTTTCATTCTCCAAAATAATCCCATCTTGCTTATGGTGAACTAGGATGATGAACTCTTTAATTGTTGATATAAAGCATTTTCTCTTTGCTTGGTCTCGAACTTTTCTGCTAATAGCTGTTAACTTTATCTTTGATAGTTTTCTTCTACAAGGGATTTTTCTGATATTATTGTATTTATTTTAATTTGCATACGATTTGGCATTATTTGGCACAATTATTTCCAAAGTTGTTCTTTCAATTAATTTAATGATTTTTTGCCATACTTCATGTTGGGTGAAATTATTAATTAGTATTTCTTTTTTGAAATATCAATGATTTATTTATTATTAAATTTTAGGTATTGGTACTGTGACAGCATTTACTCGTTTGACTCGTGATGTGAAAGTGCGAAACCCCAATGATACTGCTCAAGATGTAGAACAGGTTGTTATATTCAGGTAAAGTTTGTTTGCTGTTAAAACTTTACAGTATATTTTTCATTTACACGATTAGTATGATCCGTAGAAAGATTATAGAGATTGTTTTCAACAGAATTTCATGTTTGTTTCACAGACGTTTCACAGACACATAGCAACCGGTTGAAGATTCATTTGTTACCAGCATGCTTCTAAATTTGAACTCCAACAATTTCTTTTATTCCTTTTATTGCTTCCATGAGGCTTCTGTTATCATTCAGTTCATAGTTATTTCAACCAGATTTTATAAAAGATTTTTGTAAAATCACTTTTTATTCTAGGAAACGTAATCATTCTCCAAGTTCGTCAGCTAATGAGCGATTACTGGGTAGAACTACAGAAATGGATAATGCTGCTGTAAGTAGTCGCAATGTGCATCAGCAACAGCAACATTTGGCTCTTCAGAATGATTTTGATATGACGTTGCGAGATTCTTCAGGCCTAAATATTGTCGATATGCATCATTCAAGTCCGACAAAGTTCACAACGTCAAATGGTGATGTCATTAGCTTCAGGTATGTTGCGTTATTCGAGAAATTTAAATATTCTTTTTTTGTATGTACAGATTGTGTGGTTTATATTTAATGTATATATTTTTACACCATCAAAATTTAGTGTGCTTTATGATTACGCTCTGATCTCACCAAATTATTAGTCTTATTCATATCTGATTTTTCTGCCTTTGATATATAAGTTTGAAATCTAATTTTCGTTATATTACTATCTAATGGGTGACAGCAACCAGTAGTTATGACGAAAGGTCATAAAAAAAAATAAATATTCCATCAAATGAATCAAAAATGTTTCCAAATTGCTAAATCAAAAGTGTTGTTTCGACCCCAGTGCAAATTCAGGATGAATCATTTTAAATGGTGATTCAATTCATTTTAAGAAATAATTTAACCATTATTTACTTTTTTTACTTTTTGATTTTGCCATTCTCATAAATTATCTCTTATACATGGTCCAGTAAACGTAAAATCCGCCTTATGAAAAATGATACATTAATTCAGCTGCCAACACTTACTGTAAAGCACTTGTATTGCTGAGTAGGTTTTGTTAAGTAGTTTAACATTTGATGGAGCATTATCTTCTGATTTTTGTGTTGCCATAACAGTACTCCTAATTAAAACACATTTTCAGCACTGTGCTGCACAGCATCGAAAGTCAAAATTCGATAAAACGTAGTATCAGTTTGGATATTTCACCCCCTGGCTCTTCCACACAAGCGGTGATCATAGACGAAAGGCGTATATTAGAACATGATGCTGCTGAAGTGGAAGCAAGGATTGCAAAAAAGGTTGCATTGCTGGATCAGCCAGTTCGAGAATTCACAACTAAGCCAGGAAATCCTCAGGTAACATTTTTGCTTCTCTACCTCCACCGTATCTGCTTCGTCACATTTATGTACTCCTTATTTATTTGTATTTTAGTTTGCTTAAAAATTTACGCTAGTATTGCTCTGTTATTTTCAAAATTTTCTGCTAATAGGAATTTGAAACTACGGAGAAAGCCTTCGTCTAGAAATGCTAGTAGTTGTAGCTAGAAGTATTTGGAAATTTGAGGGCACATTCTTTTTATAGTTACTGGTAACTCCTCGGCCTGTTGTGGCACATCGTCCACCGTTTATCTCTAACATTGGCGATACAAATAACAATGCTGCTGCAGCCGCTGCTCGTGATGCTAAAATAAGTCATATTGTATCACGACAGGTAATTTTGCTATGAAATTTTCCTATTATTGAGTTACACTCAAAGGACTAATTTTTATGCCGCATTCATAAAGTTACATGATGCAGGATTGTTAATTCAGTTTTACAAGAGACAAAAAAATTGTACTCAATTAAGTTTGACTAGTGCCTTAGATTCATTCTAAAATTAAAATTAGTGGCTATTTGCTGTGATTAAAGTGATTGATATCTCTGTATTTATTTATTTTTTTTTTTTTTTAATACATCCAAAAGTCATTTTTTCTAATTTTGGATGAGTAGATGCTGTGCATTTTGAATGAATGAAGCAATATATATGAATTATCAAGGCTGTTATGCAGCAATTCTCCTACTGTACTTCTTGTATCCTTCATTGTTGGATTAAACCTAGAATTTAGATTTTCCAAAAAAGATGGAAATGAATAATCATTGGAAAAGTTCCATGCAGCTTTCTTTTTGTCAGAGATGCAACATGCAAGATATTTGCAGCAGCAATTGTTTGATAATGCCTGCAACTCAGCCATGGGTTCACCGGTGCCTTTTACTCTGAGTAGCCCACTAACGACTCCACGCAGTACACCGATTCCTGCAGCAAGCTCAACTCTTGGAACGCCAGTACCTGGCGTACGTATACCATCTAGAGGACCGTTGACCGATGAAGAATATTCGAGTATTGTTCAGAATGTGATCACTGCTTCTAGTGGTTCATCCGCTTCAGCAGATCAAGCATTGCTGAAAGAAGGTGTGTACGATGAGTTTCCGTTGTGTTATAATTGTAGATGGCAATTTGTAGATGGCATGTTCAATTAAACAAATTTATTGACAGTAGTTGAAGACATTCCTTACTGATGATGAATAATTGAATTTGTTTGCTATTTTATTATAAGAGAAAAAAATATGCTTATATTTCATTGCTGTTTACCATTTGTTGGTTTTAGTTTCAAATCAATTTTTGAACTACTTCAACGAAAATAGTCGTTCTCCGCATAATGGTACATTCCCTCTTCAAAGTTCTTCGGATGCACGGTCAGATTCATCTGCTTCAAAGTAAGCTTTGTTTCAAAATTATTTTTTTTTTTTTTTTTGCTTCGTGAGAATGGATATTTTGATTTGGTAAATAGTTAGGGATTATAAATTATAAAGGATAAAAGCGGCAAAATTCATGAACGAAATCATTAGAACACCTATTTTGTTGGCGTATTTAACGCATAGTAACACTAGTGAAGAACTTTATTGCAGTATATCGGTACCTGGAGTTATTTCCCTTTCAACACCTCCAACAAATGCTTTAATCACATCTCAAACACCGACAGCTACATCACCTATAGCTGATTCAACTACTAGCAATGAACAGCTATCAGTAAGTTGTTCGAAGTATTTGAAATAACGAACTTTTGTATTTGAATTACACATGTCAGCAAGTGTTAGTCACAGAGGTGTTACATTATATTTGGTGCACTCTGTACAAAAGTTTGTTGCCCGTCATGGTAAAAGAAAAAAATTTACCATCGTAAATTTTTTTTTTCTTTTGACCAACATTTTATCCCAGTTTCTTCTCAATTATGTATTCAGGAACAATTTTTTGCTAGTTTGCTACAAGCTTTGTAAGCTTTCAGATGCGTGCATTGCCAGATTCAACCACAAACGATTTACGTCAGGCAGGAAATAGGCCAAGTTCATCACCGACTCCTTCATCTCGTGGCGGTTCCACATCGTCAACATCAAATTCTCAGAGCTTAAGTAGTCCATCGGAATTCATTAAAAAATGAGAAGTAGCGTTTATTTAGGAATATGTCTAACTGCATTGTTTTTTTTTTAAGCTTCCATGAAATGTTTCGTCATGAATAAGGTAA
Source organism: Brugia malayi (assembly GCF_000002995.4). Classification (NCBI taxonomy): domain Eukaryota; kingdom Metazoa; phylum Nematoda; class Chromadorea; order Rhabditida; family Onchocercidae; genus Brugia; species Brugia malayi. Next base: position 13,958,113 of record NW_025062476.1, on the reverse strand, counting down.
ATTCATAAAAGTTTTCATGCAACTGTTTAGATGCGAAATTACTAAGGAAAAACAGATGGTGAAAAATTTCTGTGGAAACGCTCATTTAGTCTTTTTTTTTTAGTGCATAATTACAACTCTTACTGTTTTTTTTTAATATTTGCCATCTTTTCTTCTTTCTTTTCTCTCTCTTTTCTTTTAGTTATGTTATTCATTCATCAAAATTCAATGAAATGTGACCTTCAGTTCCATTGTATAGTATTTCAAATGAAAATTGTATTTCTTTTTTTTTTTTTTTTTCTCATATATTTTCACTTCTTCAAAACACGCTGTCATTGTTTTTTTTTTCCTAATTTCTTCTGTGACATGCAATAATTAGTGATCAATTTGCACTTTAGTTGTGATCCTTATTCTTATTATTTGCTGATTGATCTTTCTGTTGATTTCTTTTTTGACCAAAATTAGGTAAGCAAAATATATGCCTCTATTTATTGATTGGAAGGATTTTTTTTTTAATTCTTGGAATATTATAAGAACGTAAAAACTTGGGCGTCCATTTTAATGTGTTTCTTGTTAATAATTCACTGTATAATGTATCACTGACATTAACTTTCCCAGCGAAACTTTTTAGCCACTTATCTTAATTAATCTGCTAATTGTATTTCAATAAGTTTGTTTTCTTTTCTTGTTTTTTTTTCTTTTTGTTTTTGTTTTTTTGAGATTATAAAAATGAATTAACTGTGCTGACTGTTAAAATTACTAGAATGTTACACATATTGTTACATCTTTCGATGATTGCTACATTTATATTATTGGTAACAATCATAGCTAAGTTTTTTGACTAAAGCTTACTGTATTAGTCGCCAGAACCTTTTTTTTTTTTTTTTGTTGATTATCTAGAAGTATTTTCGTGTACTTTATATTATTGTTTATGTTGCTGTGCTCTAACCGGTTGGTTTTATTGTTTTCGTTTTTCCGTTGTAAATGGATGCTGTTAATTAGATTGTGAAGCTGAAAATAACTTTTCATCATTTAAAATTTTTGTTTCCTGATTTTATTTCAAAATGTTTGTTCTTTCCTTCTCTTCTCTTCTCTTCTCTCCCTCTTTCTATTTGTTTGTTATAGCATTAAAGTTGCTAATGCTTAATTATTATCGACATATTTTAATATTTAAACTGAAGATACTAGTAAATCCTAATTCTTGAATGGAAAATAAAAGTGGTTTCATTACTGTGACATTGTGTTCAAAAACACAGCATTGAATGCTAGCTAACAGAGGAAAATTTTAAAGAAAAATCAAAAACATATTTCATTTTGTCTGAAATTAATCTTCCTTACATGAAAAATGTACTATAGTAATTTCATTTTGCAAATCCCAGAATATATCAACTTTTTGGCGATATGAGTAATACATAACTGGGATGGTAGAATATGTGCACCGAAGAATTATTTGAAAAAACGTCAAACATGCATAAATTAAGCCTAAAGTTATTGCTAGACTGAACTGAATGTTAAGGTTCTGATGAATTAAAATCTGAAAAATTGAATTCACAGTTAATTAAATTATATTAAACGTAAATATTGCAATATTCCATTTCAAAAAAAAGCCTTAGTCATAAATAAACTTTCCTTGTATTGAATGAATTTAAATGCTTTCTTCTATTCACACATTGATATTCAAACATATTATTAATAACTGAAAAAAAAGAAACAGCTAATAGCATATAGCTGTTGACAATAATTTGTTGAAATAATTTTGTTAATTTTAAATGAAATTATATCATTTAGGATAGCATAAATTTTGATTTATCTTTCAGATTTTCTTTTCTTTCAATGCATAATATGCAATATTTTTAGTGAATAAAAAAGAAAAAACGAAAAATTGAATGAAACAATTTGTCATTTTGATTTTGATAATTTCAACTTTTTGGTATTTTCTCAACTTCTTCATTCCCTTTGAAATTCATTTTTCAATCTCTAAAAAAGCTAAATATTCTGTATTTCGCTCTCTCTTTTTTTCCCATCTCTTTCGTTTCATATAATAGATGCACATTACACTTTTTGATTTTTGTTTTCTCGTTTTTAATTATATTCCAAAAAATACTAAAATTTGTGAAATATTACTGAGGTGAATAAGTGGTACGTATAAATATGATTCATTTTAAAAATGATATTACTTTTACTTGCGTAATTGTTATTAACAATAATAATTTAATAATCAATAATAATAATAATAAGTAATGAAAAATGATAAGAAATTATTAGAGGAAAAAATAGATGCAATAATGAAATGTAATATTAGTAATAAATACGATAAAATAATAATTATAAAAGAAAAGCTTTCGTTTACTATTATTATTATTATTTCTCCTTATTATTTTTCATTATTACTTACTTATTGTTTTTATTCCTACATCTGAATGAAAAAATTTCCATCATAAAAACTTAATAATTTTAAAGTCTCATCGGATTGTTTATCGTACTAATTCCGGTAGTATTGATCTGTTCTTATGATATTACTAATTGATAGTTAATCATTAATACATTCATCGTTCATGTGATATTTTATTGATAACAAAGATAAATGTACCTCATTATGTAGTATTGATTAATATATATTCAGAGAAAGAAGTGGGAGAGAGAGGGAAAGAGAGAGAGAGGGAAGAAGGGAGCAAGAGGAAAAGTAGAGGAATATTTTAAAATGGTACTTACTTTCAATTAATAATTTTATTTTGCATTTCATTTATTTATTTTTTTACTTTAATTCTACTTCAAAGTATTTCACATATACATACATATTTATCTCTAATTAACAGGAATTATTAATAAAATTCTCCTAATCAAATTCATAAATTATTTCAATAGTTACAAATATTTAATTGAGTAACACTACCACAAGTTCTCATTCATAATAAATACCACAAAATTTTATTCCCATTTTGTGGTAGTTCAAGTTAACAATGTCTGAAGTACGTACGTATACGTCTCTCTATGTGTGCGTGTATATACACATACGTACGTGTACGTGTACGTATATGTATAGAAAACCATCGACATTCTATTCTAACTGACAAAACAAATAGCGGAACGATTATTTTCTTCTCACATTCTATGGATCTCAGTCCTCAGTCCAAACCTTTTATAAAAATTTCTAAACATTTTATTCTTACATACTCTTTTCTTACAAATTTTCCTTATATTTCGTTAATTTATTTCAGTCATTCCAGTCTCTCACTTACACATACTCTCTTCTAGTTCCATATAATAATTTAATAAATCCCAACTTTTCCCTTTCTCTCTCTTCGGCTAAATTTTAACACTTTTTAAAATTTATCCCACCCCTACACACATGCATCCACACATAAACACACAGACATACACGCAATACACAGTAGACCGGTCGTCGATCTTTTCCCCGCGATTCTATTTCGCGGCTTCCGGGATATCTCAGTCGTCGCACCAGTAAACACAGATGTGTACTCTTTTCCCCGCGACTCTATTTCGCGGCTTCCGGGATATCTCAGTCGTCGCACCAGTAAACACAGATGTGTACTCTTTTCCCCGCGACTCTATTTCGCGGCTTCCGGGATATCTCAGTCGTCGCACCAGTAAACACAGATGTGTACTCTTTTCCCCGCGATTCTATTTCGCGGCTTCCGGGATATCTCAGTCGTCGCACCAGTAAACACAGATGTGTACTCTTTTCCCCGCGACTCTATATTCGCGGCTTCCGGGAGATGTGTACTCTTTTCCCCGCGATTCTATTTCGCGGCTTCCGGGATATCTCAGTCGTCGCACCAGTAAACACAGATGCGTTATTCGTTGCATTTCAGATCGGAAATAATGGCGTTGCAATCAGCGCAACTCCGTGTGCTATGCAATAATGCACTGATAAATATGAAAATGCTAACATGTAGGTAAGGTCATTGTCTCTTTGAATGCTTTCCACTTTTATTCTTATTTTCTCTCTTTTTGTGCATAAAAGTTTAAAAATTATTGCGATAATTTTTAGTTTTCAAAGGTAATTTTATGTGATTTTGTTTTATTTTCTTTTTCGTTTTTCTTTTAAATTTCAAATTTGTTAAATGTTAATGATTTATTCTCGTCTTCAAAGAAAAGAAAACAATGTTACACTAATAAAATTGACATTTTCAATTTTTAAACAATGATTAATGCATGTTTTTTTTTAACTTCTGTAATTGCAATTTATAGTTAGTGCAATTAATTAATTATTTATCAAATGCATATGTTTGATTTTAATTAATGAAATGCAGTCTTATTGCTACTTTTCATTTTTATTCTATTAAACACTTTTTTTTTGCAGCACAATACGTACAATATGCACTACGACAGTTAGTTTTTCTGATTCAGCTGTACCACAGGAAATGTCGGAGCAAGAAATGGCATTGTATAAATTATATAGACCGGAGCGTGTAACACCCAAAAAACGAGGCACAGATTTACTAAACGATAGTCGGATTAATAAGGTTTATTTTAATACTTAATAATTTCACTCTATTTATTATATTTATTTGATTTCACTATATTTCACTATATTTATTTATGGTTTATTTTTGTCAGTCCACATAAGTAATTATTTCTTTTATGTCATAAGACTTATTTTGCCGAATGTAATAGTTTAAAATTCGCTTCAGTTCTTCATTGATATGATAATTTGTCAAAGTTTTTACCAAATATATTTTTTTAATGCTTTTTAATTTCTGAATAATTTTTTTTTTTTTTTTAATTTCATTTTCAGGGGATGGCATTTAGTTTATTTGAACGACAATATCTTGGAATACATGGATTACTTCCACCGGCATTTATGACCGAAGAGCAACAAGCATATCGTATAATTAGTCAACTTCGGCAACAACCCAATGATTTAGCTCGATACATACAGTTAGATGGTTTGCAGGTTTCTATAACTTTTATTTAAAAGTTTGTCTTTTTTTCTTTTTTTCAATTACATATGTGGTTAATCTACCTGTAATTATCGGTTGTTTCCGTTATCTGACAGTGATAAAACTTACAGTTCTCTATACTCACATATTCCTGTCACGAAATATAATATATTTGTTGACAGTTCTAGGATTTGAATTTTTGATAGACCTCATAGCGGAGTTTCGAATCTTTACCTATGTGAATCCTAACCTCAGTATAATAAGAATAAAAAATTTGAATGCTAGCCTAAACCAGAACAACGATCTTGTGTTTACTCCATATTCTGATGCTCATTATTAAAAATAACTCATGCCTGTTTATTATTATTTCAGGATCGTAATGAAAAATTGTTCTATCGACTTTTATGCGAGCATGTCAAAGAATTGATGCCAATTGTTTATACGCCAACTGTTGGTTTAGCTTGTCAAAATTTCGGCTATATTTATCGAAAACCAAAGTAAAAGAATTCTAAAGACTTATTGTATGGTGCAGTAAATGTTTTGGAAATCTTAAATTATAATAGGAATTCTGGAATAGTAAAAAAAAAAATTTCTTTTTTGTTAAAGATTACCTATCTTTGAATAAGTTATATATAGTCTAAATCAGAATTAAAGCAAATTTTTCTTCCTTTTTTTTCCATTTGCAAGTTGAATAGAATAAGTTTAATGAAAATAATGTCGAATGGAGCAGCCTTAACAGAAATTTTGAAAAAAAAAAAAAATGTTTTTTGAAAACTTAGTGGTTTTCTTTTTTTTTTTTTTGAAAAATCGTCATTATTAAAAGAGATAAATTTTATTTAAAAACTTTATCTATGACGCACATAAGTTAATTTAGAGTCAATTTTTTTTTCATGATTTTTTCTTCCAATGATTTTTTTTCTCTGAATTTAAAATTGCATTGTAGGTTTGATTAACAAGAGTGTTATAAAAGAGTAAAATGCATAATTTCAGAGGCCTTTATATAACAATCAATGATAATAGTATTAGCAAAATTCATCATATTTTATCTAATTGGCCGGAAAAAGATGTCCGAGTAAGTTTTTTTTTTTCCTTTCTTTTGTTTTTATTTTCTAAATAGAGAGGAAACGCTAAATTTAATTTAGCATTTCTTAATCTTAACTTCGAAACTATTTAAAACGGTCATCATTTCTGGATGATAAACATTTCGATTTAACTAAACTTTTTTTTTTTTTTTTTGTAAGAAAAGCAATAAAATGTGAATCAAAATAAAGGAATAACTCTCATAAGATTTTGATATTTGAAAAAAAAGAAAAAAGAAATTATTGAAATTGATATTCATCATATAACAAGGTTAATGCTAAATATTTTTTTCTTTATTTAAATTTATCATGCATTCAAGCAATAACAATATGTGAACAATTGATGGATCCTTCGTTATATCCTCTTTTAGCTAACTAAATTTTAATGCTTAAAAAAAATACTCGCTAAATTATTTTATGCATAGAATTAAATTAGAAATAAGATTAAATATACTTTTTCTATTCCCATATTTTTGCATTTTTTTAAAAATTTTTATTCTTAATAATGAATTGATGCTTGTCTTTTTCAAATTTTGAGTTTAATCGAATTTTTTTCTTTTTTTTTGCATTTTTATCTTCAGGCGATTGTAGTAACAGATGGAGAGCGCATACTTGGTTTAGGTGATCTGGGATGTTACGGTATTGGTATACCAGTTGGAAAGCTCGCACTGTATGTCGCCCTTGGCGGTGTGCAACCGAGGTGGTGTCTCCCGGTGTTGTTAGATGTTGGAACCAACAATGATGTAATTGAGATGAAAATTTTTTTTACGTTTTCCTGATTTCTACTACTACACTTTTTTTTTTTCTATTTTTATATAAAATATCACTGATATTTTATTTCAGGAGCTTTTGAATGATCCATTTTATATCGGATTACGCCGTAAACGTGTTCGTGGAAGTGAATACGATCGACTTATCGAAAATTTTTTCTTAGCTTGTAGAAAAAGGTTTTTTCAACTTTTTGTAGCCTTTTTTTTCTTACATGGCAGAAATTTTTGCAAATTTTTATGTGACTTACAATGTTTCTGGTATTTTTATTTTTGTGTTTTGTTTGGAATTGAATCATAATTTTTTTTCTTAGTCACAATCGTAACTGAGTGACTAACATAAATAGCAAGAAAAAAGCAAATTGTAAATATTTGCCTTTGATCATTTGTAAAATGGAAGAAAATAGTTCTATAAGACGAAATGTAATATTATGAATAAAATAACAAAGTATAATATTCAGTAAAAAATTAATATGGCAACAAAATATATTTTAATTTCAAACTAGTTTTTTTTTTAAAAAAAAAGAGGAAGTTTGGACGAAAAATAGAAAACAGTAATCTTTAAGAAAGATGAAAACAAGTGTAAGATTAATTTCTCTAAAAAAAAAAAAATAGATTTTTTAAAATAAATATATTTTTTTCTACTTTTTATTAAGATTTGGGCAACAGGTTCTTATTCAATTCGAAGATTTCGCTAATCAAAATGCATACCGTTTATTGGATATGTACAGAAACAAATATTGCACCTTCAATGATGACATACAAGGTATATTGGCTTTTTTATTTTTTTTTTCTTTTAACATTTTTTTCCTCTTTCATATTTTTACTTCCATTACTTATCAGTAATATTTTATTTTTATGTCACTTTTTTTTACTAATTTTTTTATTTGATATCATATAAATAATTGTTTTCATTTATTTATTCATTTCTTTTTTTGTCTTTTACACTTTTTCTTTTTTTTAGGAACTGCATCTGTTGCAGTAGCTGGTCTTTTAGCTTGCTGGAAGTATACTGGTAAACCACTTGCAGAAGGAAAATTTGTTTTCTTAGGTGCTGGAACTGTAAGTTTATTTAATTTGAAATTCAGTTGAACAAAAAACTTTCAGAATAAAATTTTCCTTTTTTTGAAATAATTCATAATTTTTGAATGAATTTATAGTGAGTAATGGTGTATATGAAACTAATGGAAAATAAAATTGATGAATTTTATGCAATTTATTTTAGGCATCAATGGGTATCGCTGAATTATGTGTAGCAGAAATGATAGCAGAGGGTTTGACAAAGGAGCAAGCATATGACCGTATCTTTTTAATGGATATCGATGGATTAATTACAAAACATAGAGAAAATTTAGGCGACTTGCATAAACCATATGCAAAAGATTTGCCTGAAACAAAAAGTTTATTAGAAGTAAGTATATATTCACTTTTTCCTTATTACTTCCTAATGTGATTGGATATAAATATATTTGCTTTATTGATAATAATGATATAATCAACATATAATGAACAGCGAGCATTTTTTTCGATTTTTTCTTCAACTTTAGATCATATTAATTACACAGGAAAAAATTTTTTTTTCCTTTTATCAGACAAGAAAAATCAAGAATTTGTGTTTTGTTTTTGTTAGGTTGTGAAAAAAGTAAAGCCTTGGGGTTTGATTGGTGCTTCAACGGCACGTGGGGCTTTTAATGAAGAAATTGTTCGCGAGATGGCATCAATTAATAAACATCCAATCATTTTTGCCCTTTCAAATCCAACAGATAAAGCCGAATGTACAGCAGAAGATGCATATCGTTGGACTAACGTATGTTTGTAATATATGTATAATTTATTTGTTTGTTCATTTATCTTTTATTTATTTATTTATGTTTATTTATCATTTATTCTTATTTATTTATATATTTATTTATGTCTTAGATATGTATATGTTTATTTATCAGTTTATTTGATATTTACATCCTGCTAAATATAAGAAATAGATTAATCTACTTTTTAGATACGTCTATTTAGTCGATTCCATTAACAGAATAATAAAGAGAAACTTTTTCATCATTACAATCTGTTGTGGTGTTTTTTCCTTTTCTTTTTTTTGAAAAGATAGTAAATGAAAATATAAGTCATTAAATTATTAAACATTTCATCAAATATATTTAAAAATGATGTGATAAAGAAAATTAAAATCTTTTTAAGTTTGTTTATTTTCATTTATTTCAGGGAAAAGTCTTATTTGCCAGTGGTAGTCCATTCCCAAATGTGGAATATAATGGGAAGATTTTTAAGCCAGGTCAAGGTAATAATGCATATATTTTTCCTGGTGTAGGCCTTGGTGCTATTCTGTTCAACATTCGCCATATCGATGATGAAACATTTCTCATTGCTGCTCATGTTTGTTCTTGTTTTCCTTTCTTTGTCCTTTATTTATTTATTTATTTTTTCTGTGGAGAAATCAGTGATGTAAAAAATTAATTGCTTTTTTTCAGTCCTTTTATCTTTTCAGTGCTCAGTTCTGAAATTGTTATTTTTTTTTATTTTTTTTTAACAAATTTGAATTTTAGAAATAGTAATTTTTTTAATATTGGATTTCAAAAACTTACAAATGTTATTCATTTAAACTTTAATATTTTATTTGGCATATATTAGTAGTTATTACAGGAAGTCGCAAATACTGTAACAGAGAAGGACTTCAGAGTAGGCCGTTTATATCCTCGATTAGATCGTATCCGTGAAATGTCTGTAAGAATAGCTATTGCAGTTGGTGAACATGCATATAAGGTTCATTTAAAGCTTTTTACAGATATTATCAGCATTTTATGTTCTAATCAATTGTTAATATCGTTAAGGTGTAACTAGTAAGAGGCAACAATTTCATGAATTTATATTTAATGTTATCATATGGCTGCTATTTCATGCTCACATTTTTATCTTTTTTTTAGTTTTCATTTTTTTAAAAACATTTATCGAACTATTAATTGTAATTATTATGGTTAGCAAAGTTTCTGTAAACGCTAAAAGGCATTAGTAAAATTTCATTATTTATGAAATTTAAATAATAATTTCAGAAAGGCATGGCTGGTCTTTATCCAAAACCAAACAATACAGAGTATTTCGTACGTTCCCAAATCTATCAAACGTCATATGATGAATTGATTAATGTCACTTATGAATGGCCATCTCAAGACATGAAGCATGGCTTTCCGGTGCCAGTTGTACGCCGTGAAAGTGGTGAAGAGTAGATGAAAAAATAAGTCATTCATTAGATTAATCAGTTAAATATTGCTAGTAAACAACATTTTTTCATTCTTTTTCATTGATTGTTATTAAATGACTTGAAATAGTGGTCAGTTAGTAGTTTGTTGAGAAATTAAATATTATTATATTTAGAATTATTCATTCAATGCTAATGATTGTATGTAAAAAAATGATGTGATTGAAAATGCTGTAATTATTTACTTAAGGTCATTATGCATGTAGTACTTTTCACTCCGAATTAGTATACAAATTGTTTAATCTATAAATGTATTATTAATTAAATAATTCTTACTGCTTTCTTGTTTCATTTCATTTTGGAGATCTTAACATATTCAAAATTATAATTCATTTTTAAAATTTTTGTTGCTTTGTTTTTTCTTAGTTAATTATCTGTCTGTCTCTTTTTACGAACCAATGAATGATTATTTTCTAGGTTAGTATATCACTAATGATCTCTGTTGAAACCTGAATTGTTGGTAATCGTTTAAAATAAAGTTTGTTTATACATCAATTCTTCTTTTGCTTTGTTTCTTTTTCTTCTATATTAATTTTAGCTTCATGCTATGCTTTTTTATGATATTAAAAAAAAAAAAAACATTCTAGTAAGTTTTGGTCAAGTTTAAAATCTTATGTGATTAAATAACATAAAGCTAATTCCAATTAATTCTCATAATTTTCAAGTATATAATAGTGTAAGAAAAATTCTGTAATGCCAGAAATATCTGGTTCAAGTGGAAAGTGATTAACACTACAATTAAAAATAATTTAAATGTGTGAATTAAATCTTTTTTCTTTTGAATTTCGTTTAAACTTTTGTTAATTTATTAATTTATCAGTCTGTTAGGATAATACGTGTATGATGCTAGTATTGATAATAATTTTTTGATTTGAATTTATTGATAGATATAGAGGTATTAAGTATTCATTGTATACTTAATTTTAGCAGTAATAAAGATCACAAAAAAATTTGAATTGGTATGTTTTAAATATTCAGAATAACGTACTAAATTAAATAAATTTAGTTGAACAAATTTTTTAATAAATTTATTGAAATGCAAATTAAATTATAACCGTCATCTGTTGCAAATTTGTTAATGTAATTTTGAAGGAAAAATTTTTTTTTTTTTGAATATTACTCTCAAATTTTTATATCAGCGATGGTTGGTTGTTTATCTATTATCGTTGTTAATTTGAAAGAATTCAGCAATATACAAAAAGGAGTTTTGAAATTTTATAATTCTTCTTTATTATGCTATATCTCGTTAATGAATTATTAATGTAGGTACAATCACATTTGTCGCTATCAAAAATGGTATTTTCAAAGATTACTCTAAAACGAAGTATAGTGCCATACCTTAGGTAATAAATTTTTACTTAAAATTTTTCAAAATTAATTTAAAATATATTTGGTTTTTCTTTTTTTCTTGTTCACAATGATTTGAATTAGAGCATAATTTTCTTATGTTTAATACTTTTTTTTGATTGTAAAAAAAGAAAAGCAGAAAAGCACTATTAACGAGATCAGAATTAAAGTTATATCTCAAAGCGGACAGCAAAAAATAAACGGAACGGTATACATCCGTTTACGGATGAACCAATTCCGGAATGGTGTCATACAGCGGATGATATTAACTTATACATGCTATATCGTCAAGAACGTGAAACACCTAAAAAACGTGGAATTGAACTTTTGAAAGATAATCGTACATGTAAGGTATATTATAGTTTCTCCCTTTTTTTTCATTTCAAACTTAATTAATATTTAATAGTAGAAGAAAAAATATAAATAAAAAAGAATTCACATTAAAAATTTTTTTAAAATGAAGAAAAAGCAATTAAAAAAAATTCGCATAGTTTATTATTTTATTGGTTTCATATTAAAATGCAAATTATATTTCTGTATGAAAATTATTTTCTTACTAATGAAATAAATATATTTAAATATATACAAAAAGTTTTATTGTATTTTGATTAGTACAATTATCAATAATTGTTGAAAAAAATATCAATAATAACAGTAATAATAATAAAATGATATTATTTTAATCATTTTAATTATTTCACACAGATTACACATACTTCTTTTATTCACCTAAAAATTGATTATATTTCCCCTAATTTACATTCGTGTCCTGGAAATTATACCATAATTTATTACTCCAAAATTATTTACACTATTAATTCTCCTTAAATTATATTATTATTCATTTATATTAATTTAATTAGTATTTTCAACTTTCCAACCTGTCCACTCATTCATGCAATTATATTTGATTCTTATCAATAATGCATTTTCCTTTTTTTCCATCTTTTAATTTTTCTGAAACGGTCACTTTATATTACATAGTATTGGTTGTAAAATGCAATTTAGTTTTCTTTTCTTAAAAAAACAAAAAAGCAAAAACAAAAGCTGAAAGTTAGTAATTGCTAAAGGGAATGGCATTTACATTATACGAGCGGCAATATTTCGGAATCCATGGTTTATTACCGCCCGCGTTTATGACTGAGAGTCAACAAGCATACCGAGTTATCACCAACCTTCGACAACAACCTGATGACTTAGCTCGATACATTCAGTTAGATAGTTTACAGGTTGGAAAAAAAGATACAAAAGTAGTGGTATATTTTTATGGTCGTTGAGTTAATTAATTTTTTTAAATTAAAAAATTAAATTCTGTTAAATAATGCTCGTTTATGATTAGATCACTAACATTACCGCTAGCATCTTTATGCGTGATATTAATGCAAATTAAATTTTCTGAAGGATCGTGATGAGAAATTATATTATCGAGTACTATGCGATCACGTAAAAGAACTTCTTCCCATTGTTTATACGCCAACTGTTGGTCTAGCATGCCAAAAATTTGGTTTTATTTATCGAAAACCAAAGTAATAAAATTTTAATCAAAAATTTTTTCAAAATTATTAATTATAAAAATAGCATTTAATATGTTAGCATTTCTTTCTTATGTCTTTTGATGTAAGCTAAAAGACAAATCGGATAATATTATTTGATTTCTTTATTTGTCCTTCAGCATTTATATTTTATTAATTAAAAAAGAATTTGATGAATGTTTTAAAGAATACAAAATGATAAATATAATAAAAATTTTTTCAGTGTTAATTACTTCATTCAGAAGCAGTTTGAACAAAAATCAAAATTTATTTTTTATAAAACATTGAAATGATATATATATATATTTTGCAGAGGTTTATACATAACAATAAATGATAATAGCATTAGCAAAATTTATCATATTCTTTCAAATTGGCCTGAAATAGATATTCGTGTTAGTGGTACTTTATTTCATTTATGAAAATATCGAATTATATTTCAAATATAAAATTTCTCCTAGGGCAAATTTATATTTGAAGTAATTTTACAACACATATCATATATTAACATCAATTATAACATTATTTTAAATCGCTCTATGCAATAATAATGGTAATTAATTTCATTAAAATTACTTACATTCTTTTCTATTAATATTTGAAATTTAAAACTGAAATTTATCTTTAATTTTCCACTGAATGATATTTTCATAAGTATAACAATCGACAATAGTTGTGCTAATTTTTTTGATTTATCACTAAGACCTCAAAGTTTTATTCAAAAAAAGGATTGAAAATTTTCACTTTTTTTACCTATTTAATTCTCTATAAGCAATTAATTAAATTCGTTAATTAATTAAATATTTTGTTTATACCTTTATGATATTTGCATTCATATTTTTCTTTTATTTCATGGGCTATTTAATTATATTTATATATTTTAGGTAATTGTTGTGACAGATGGTGAACGAATTCTTGGCTTAGGTGACCTGGGTTGCTATGGTATGGGTATACCTGTGGGTAAATTATCGCTTTATGTTGCCCTTGCTGGTGTGCAACCAAAATGGTGTTTACCTGTTGTATTGGATGTTGGAACAGATAATGAAGCAAAGTTTTTAATTTATTTTCTTTATTTTTTTTTTGGTTTCCTAAAATTAAATTTAACATTACTTCTTTGAAAACTTTAGAATATTTCAACATTTTAATTTAAAATAAAATTAAATTTTTAAATGAAAAATTCTTTTTAACCTTACAGAAAATAAATTGCACATAATTCTTATTTATGTTGTTGGAAATAAAAATTTCTTACTAATTCACACACAGTCACAATGTTCTGTCACATAATTTGTTTACTGTTTAAATTAAACTTTTTATCATTGATATATTTTTTAACTAAAATTATTTAACAGAAAAAATTTTTTTAATTTTACATTATTTTTTGCTGCAATTTCAATATTTTCTCATTCTTTTTTCCATCACTGCAATAAAATATTCTTTGTTTTTAAAATAAAATATTTACAGATATTATTATTAATTAATTATTAATATGTTTTAATTATTATTATTTTTAAAAAGTCATGTTAAATTTTTTTTTTAAAAAAAAAAATTTTTTTTTAATAATTTAATAAAAGTGATTAATTTTTCTTAAGAAATATATTTATTTGCTTATTTTTGTTGTTCTTTTGTTTTTTATTATTTATTTATTTTTTGCAGACTTTACTAAAAGATCCATTTTATATCGGATTACGTCGAAAACGAATACGTGGCGAGAAATATCATCATTTTATTGATAACTTTATGAAAGCATGCACAAAAAAGTCTTTCATCTTTTTAATTTTAAATTTTTAAATTTATTTCAAATGAAGGGAAAGTGTACTGCCTGGAAAAGCCTTAAGTTTCCAATTATATATTTCAGATGAAAATGCATAACTTTCATTGATTACTTACTTTATACTTTATAAGTAAATATGTCATAAATGAAAAGTTATGAAAAATTATCATTTATGCAAAATATTTTAACAAAAGTAAGAAGAGGAAGAGAGAGTAAGAGAGGGAGAGAGAGGGAGAAAAGCACAGAAAGGGAAAGATATCGAATTTCTTGTTATAATTTATTCTTAATTGGTTATCAAATACCAGATATTATGATTTTGATAAAGGAAATAATTATCATTTTTAGTTTTTTAATTAAGCTCTAATACTGATCAATTTGAATATTTGTGATTTACAATAATGCATTGATTTAAGAGAAAAATAAATTTGCTTAACAATTTTAATTTTTGCTAAATAGATCAGAAGAAAAAAGAAGAAAACTGTAAATGATACAAAAGATTTTTTTTTTTTTTTTGCAATACTGAAATAAATACATTTAATGATACAAATATTTTTTATTGACAGCCAAATAAATATTATAAACTTTCCTTTTAATTTATCAAATTTAATAT
Organism: Brugia malayi; assembly: GCF_000002995.4. Lineage (NCBI taxonomy): Eukaryota > Metazoa > Nematoda > Chromadorea > Rhabditida > Onchocercidae > Brugia > Brugia malayi. The sequence goes on along the minus strand of NW_025062476.1, from coordinate 13,942,856 downwards.
CACCAATTTAAATTATTTGTTTATTTATTCTTATATAATTTGTTATTTTGATATATATTAGATTTACAATCTAAGTAAATATGTCATGTCTTGATTAATGTTATATCAGTATTAGATTGCTAATAGAATTAAAATGTAAAATTTTTTTTTCTTTTCTCCTTCTTTTGCCTTTTCCATTTTCATTTCTTATTTTTTTTTTTCATTTTATTTTTTTAATTTCATCTTACTTGACAATAAAATCTTTTTTTAGATTTGGACAAAATTTACTAATTCAATTTGAGGATTTTGCAAGACGAAATGCTTATTATCTTTTGGAACGATATCGAAATCAATTTTGTGTTTTTAACGATGATATACAAGGTTTCTTAATAGTGATAATAATAATGATAATAATAATTATCATTATTATAAAATAATGTCGAGCATTTTTCTTTTGCACATTTATTATTGATATGGAAGATCAGTTTTTATACCATTTTTATAATAAATATATTTATTTATTCATTTATTTATTTATTTGGGATTTATTTCACTTATTTCATAAATGATTTATATTTGTGACGTACAACACGTAGTCCATCTATTTCATATATTTATAAACAATATATCATCTAACATTTTTTTTTTTTTCAGTTGTTGTGATTTGAAACAAAAATTTAAAATCGTATCGGATTTTTTGTTTTGTTTTCTTTAGGTACAGCTTCTGTAGCATTAGCTGGACTTTTAGCATGTCATAAACATACCGGAAGACGGTTATCTGCTGAAAAAATAGTCTTTTTTGGTGCCGGATCTGTGAGTTTTTTTTTTTTTTTTTCTTCTCTTAAATAATATATCAAAAAATTGAAATTTTTCAGCTAAACTTTTTATTATATTGTAAAGTCTAATTAATGAAATTTTGTTGTAAACTAAACTTTCCACGAAATTTTCACAAAATTACTACCTATCATTCTTATTCTTTATTCGAAAACTGTTATTATTATTATTTTAGGCTGCAATGGGAATTGCAGAAATGTGTGCTGCACAAATGGAAAGAGAAGGTATTACACGGAATGACGCATATTCACGTATTTACTTAATGGACAGTAAAGGTTTAATTACGCAAAATCGTTTGCACATGGAAGAGGAACATAAACCGTATGCTAAAGCTATGCCGGAAACAGAAAATTTACTTCAGGTTATTAATAATTTTGCAAAAACAAATGTTATGAAAATTTTTTGGGATGCTGAAAAAATTATTTCAATTATTTATTGCAATATTGAAATGTTTTTTAAAAAATTTACTTAGGATTTTTGATATTTTTTACAAAAAAGTGTTAGCAAAAAAATTCTTTTTTCTTTATGAATATCTAAAAAAGTAAAATTAAAATTAAAACATTTCAGTGCATTTATGCAAACAATTGAAAAATTATTTTTCAAAAGAATAAAAAAAGTAGAAAAAATTAATTAAAACTATAATTCATTATAATATTTTCAAAAATTTTTTTCTTAATCGCAAATACGAACTATTATTTTTCTTTTTTCTCAAAGAAATTATTTAGTTAATTAAAATTATCCAACCAACTGTACTAATTGGCACATCAACAGTGCAAGGTGCTTTCAATGAAGCAATCATTCGTCAAATGGCAGAATTAAATTTAAAACCGATCATTTTTGCCTTATCAAATCCAACAAAAAATGCTGAATGTACTGCAGAACAAGCAATTCATTGGACAAATGTATGCCTTTTTTCTTTATTTTAAATAATATTTAAAAGAATTTTGTTTTTTAAATTGAATTTGCACCTTTTTTTAATTAATAAAAAATATAGTATAATAATTGATATCTTTTCTTTATTCTTTTTTGTTTTTTTCTTCTTTTTGTTAGGGTAAAGTATTATTTGCAAGTGGAAGTCCATTCGAAAATGTGAGCTACAAGGGAAAATTATATAAGCCTGGGCAAGGTAATAATTCATATATATTTCCCGGTGTGGGTATGGCAGCTATTTTATTTCGAATTCGACACATTGACAATGAAATATTTCTAATAGCTGCACAGGTTTGTTTACTTGCTTTTATTATCTATTCTCATCTTTTTTTTATTTTTTTATCAAATATGATAGAAACATTTATTGTGATAAAATTTTAAACTTTCTATTTAACATAAAATGTTGACTAATCTTATCGGGTATAATAATTATAACTATTAAACAATTAAAATTTTATTATTCATTTGAGTAATTTCATATTCTAGTCTGAGATAGTATTTTGATATTTTATTATCGTAATATCATAATTGTAGGAAGTAGCCAAATGTGTCAATGACGATGATTTTAAACATAAACGTTTATATCCAAGTTTTAATCATATTCGAGAAGTTTCAATAAAAATAATTTTGGCTATTGGAAAGTATAGCTATGAAGTAAGCTAATAAATACTTTTCAAGTATTATCAACTGAAAAAATAGAAATGATTAGATTTAAGAATAAAGTTATTTTGATTTCTTCTTTTTTTTAGTCTTTTTGATGAAAGTAATCAGCCAATTACATAAAACATCAAAAATAACTTTTTTAATTTAGTAATCTATTTAATATTTTCCAATTCGAAATTCATAAATTATTTAAAACAATTTTAACTTTTCGATGGCTTAATTTATGATAATAGCATTGTTAAATGATTGTAATTAAACCCTTTTGTTAATTTAAGCATAACAATGATGGTTTTAACTTTATTTGAAGTAGCATAACATATGGTTTAATCAAATCATTGTGATTTAAAACATACAGAAAAAGTTGGCAGCGCTTTATCCCAAACCAACAAATATGGAAAATTTTGTGCGTAGTCAAATGTACCAAACAGCATACAATGAAATGATTGATTACACATACGATTGGCCAGAAGATGATATGGTCCAAGGCTACCCTATCCCATGTGAAGAAAAATATGATGATTAGTTTTATTTAAAAAAAAAAGATGAACAAAGTGTGATATATCCGAATTATTCATTTTTCATTTTAATTTCAGTTTTCAAAAACTTTTGATGAAATTATATAAATTTAATTTATTGCTTTCTACCTATTCTTGTTTCCTTGTCCTTTATCAAATTTGCTTTATCGAGCTATTATTTATTATGAAAATATGATTAATTTAATTAGGATTTAGCATGATATTTATTTGATTTAGAAATATTAATTTAGATCATTTCAAATTAGAATAATTAACAGCAAATTGTACTATCAGCAAAAACGACTCATTTATTGAATTATGTTAAGAAACTTAATTTATAATTTATTAATTAATTGATATTTATTTCTCTCAGTTTTATTCTTTCATTTTTAATTTTTTTATGAGATACATAAGAAAAAAGAACATTGAGATGTAGAAGATTAAATAGAAAAGCAAAAGAAGGAGAAAATAAATTTTCTATCATTAATATCGTTTTATTCATTTGATTCATTTGATAAGAACAATGTAAATGTTCAGTAATTGTATATAAATTAGTATACATATACACATTCAAATGCTTATATTTGAATTGTTTGTATCTAAACTTATGTCATAGACAGAAATACAAATTAATTAATTAATGATTAGCAGATGGAAATGTGATTGATAATATTTGGCAATTCAGCAAATTTTGAAAATAATATTTAATTTAGTAATTCAGCAATAAGCGATTTGTTCTTTTTGCTTTTTTTCTACATTAAACTTATTATTAGTGTGAAAAGAAAGAACAAAGATAGAAGGAAGTTATTTAGTTATTTGTCCTTCGTTTCATTTTTTTAAAGAAAAAAGTGAGAAATGTTATTTGTAATGATATTTGTTATACTATTAATATTCATTGCTCTTTTTTCTTCTCATTTTTCTTCATTTCAATCTATTTCATGCTTTTATCACTGTCATCATTATCATTATCAATCGTAATCGCTGTCATCATCGTTATCAATGTACGAGCATCATTTAATCATTTAACATCATTTGTTATCATTATTATCGTCAACAGTGCACTAATAATATTTCGTTCTTTTCAACATCAGTTGTAATCGTTATCATCGTTATCAATGTAGAAACATCTCCTAACAACGCTTTTTATCACTATCTCCGTCAATAGCTCAATAATATTATTTTGCTATTTTCAATACCAATACCAATACTACTATTTCCAATATCAATCGTAATCATTATCAGTGTAGATTAAGTGATATCTGTTATCATTATCATTATTATCAATGCATTAATAATATTTAAGCTCATTTTGTAAAGAATATTTAAATATGAAGAAAAAATATGATAAGTGAAATTTTTTTAATTTTTTTAAAGCAAAAACAAATAATTGCAGAATTATTCTTTATTATTAATTATATAATCCTTAATTAGAACTCCATTACAGCAGCATTTCTTTTAATTTATCATAAAAATTGAGTGGATGACGAATAAATGAAAAAAAAAGAGGAAAGCATAGTGTTTCATTTTATATGTGTTAAAAAAATAAATAAATGGGAAACGAATCATATGAATTTATTCATTTCATATTTTCTTCATTTATTGATCATACAACATTTTTTATATGAGTTTTCAAGATTACTTTAAATAGTTTTTCTCATAAATTTTTGTATTCAACGAAATTATCATATTTTATTATTACTTTACACATAATTATATTAAAAATAATTTTTCAAATTAAAAAAAAAAAAAATAAATTTATGATTTGCAGGATACTAATAATACGCCATCAACGATAATGCATTTACTTTGGTATTCAAACAATATATTTAGCATTGTACGACGCAATACATTACAGTTTGTGTTAACTAAAAATATATCAGAAATAAAAAAGAAAGAAAAATTAAATTCTTAGGATTTAATTTAAATAAGAAAATAAAATTAATTAAAATTAAATATGGGAAGAGAAGAAAACAAAAAGGAAGCTGAAATAAAAAATATTTTAATATTGATTGAGTAAGCAATAATAGGTTTCATTTTCATAATTTCCATAAAATTTTTTTTTAAAAAAATCAGCTTTCAATTTCAAAATTCATTTGAGTATTATTACCTAATTTTTCTTTTCTTTTTTTAACCATTTCTTCTATCTATTATTTTTTTTAACCTTTCCTTCTTTATATTAAGAAAATTCCGCTTTGCAGCATTGCTCGAATATTTTCAACAACATCAGTAATACCTGATAAGGTAGATGTCACATCAATGACTGATAAGGATTTGGAATTATATAAATTATATCGACCAGAAAGAGTAATACCGCCGATGCGTGGTATCGATTTAATTAAATCATCACGTTACAGTAAGGTAAGAAAAGTGAAATTTCTTGAAATGCTAAAATTTAAAAAAGAAAAATTAATTTTCTTTAATTAATTAATTACTTACATTTATCTCATCCCATCAATTAACAATTTAAAAAACAAAGGGAAAAAACTTACTCCAGTATTATTGATCGGTTTAAACGGATTACTTATATTATTCTTATAAATAACGAAAAGGCATAAAGTAGAATTTGCTAAATACTAAATTTATTATTTCTAATTTATGCACACTTTATTTCTCTTTACTTTTTTTCGTTTTTTTTTATTCTATTTCTTTCTTTTTGTACTAAAAGAAACCTATGAAAACATGGAATAATTCAAATTTATACTAAAAAATTTTAGGGTATGGCATTTAATTTATATGAGCGGCAATATCTCGGCATCCATGGTTTATTACCGCCAGCGTTTATGACTGAAGAGCAGCAAGCATATCGAATTATCTCGAAACTTCGAGAACAGCCAAATGATTTAGCTCGTTATGTACAATTAGATGGTTTACAAGTATTACTTAATCATTCATTTACTTTTGAATATTCAAATAAAAGTATATTTTTTGGAAGAGTAAATATAATTTAAAAAAAAAGTCTCAAAGAAAGAAAATTTCTTTCGTTATATTTTGTTATAGTTATAAATTCAATATCAAAATATTTTATAAAATGCTTCTTAGCATCATAAATCTGATAAAATTTTATCTTGTACACTTATCATAGCAATATAATCTATCTCTTTCTCTTTCATTCTCTCTCTCTCTTTTGTTCTTTCTCCTATTCTTTTATATTAACAAAATTTAAAAAAAAGGCTTATCTAATTTTAATGACAGTAATGAAAGTGAAAAGTATACTGAAGTTAAATTTTAATAATTTTTTATGGTGATGTTAACTTAATCTTTTCTTGATATGTTAAAAGCAGTTCCAAAAATTAAACAAATAACTTATAGTTGTAATTAATATCAAAATGAGAAGCATTAAATTTGAATTTTAATAATTAAATTTTAATCCTATTAATTCCTTCTTTTTCAAGGAAAAACAAAAAAAAGTTGCAAAAAATTTCATTCAACTGATAATGATAATGAAAATGGAAAGGACTAAAATTATGTTTTTAATAATTCATTGTAAAAAATTAAATTCTAATTAATATTAGTTTATTTCTTTGATTTCAAAATAATTCATCTAAATTAATGATAATGAAACAATTTTTTTAAAATTGATATTAGTTTATTTTGAAATAATCTATATTAAAAATAAATAAATAATAATAATGGATTGAAAAAAGTGAAATCAAAAAACAAATAAGTTTATTTTAAAAAGAAATAATTGCAATATATTTTTAGGATCGTAACGAAAAGCTATTCTATCGTGTTGTTTGTGAACATGTCAAAGAGTTAATGCCAATTGTTTATACACCAACTGTTGGCCTTGCATGTCAAAATTTCGGTTATATTTATCGTCATCCAAAGTATTTTCAATTTTTTGTTTTGCTTTTTTCTTTCGTTGTTATTATTTCAAAAAAAAAAAAAATGAATAAAAGAAAAAAAAAAGTAAAAGAAGAAATGAAAATTTTTTATGGAAAAAAACAAAGTAATAATTTGAAAAAATTGTAAAAATTATGCTAAATTAACTTTTTCATATTTATATATTAATTATAATATATAAATTAGCAAAAATAAAAAGAAACATCGATTAAAAATTGATTATTAATTTCGTTTTCATTTTTTACAGAGGTATTTATGTTACTATTAATGATAACAGTATCAGTAAAATCCACCACATTCTTAGTAATTGGCCAGAAAAAGATGTTCGGGTAAGGGTTTTTTTCTTTTTTTTTTCTTCATCATATTAAAATTTCAAATTTTTACATTAATGAATTATTTATTTATTTTCTTTTTTTTAATAATTTGTGAATGTTTTCTATAAAATTTAATTTTTTAAAAAAAAAGTGAAAAAAAGATTTTAAATTTGATAAGTAATGAATGAATGAGAAATGATTGATACAATTTTTTCTTTAAATAGCTATAACACTGCATAACTTTCAGGCAATAGTTGTGACAGATGGGGAGAGAATCCTTGGGTTGGGGGACCTGGGCACATACGGCATGGGTATTCCGGTAGGTAAACTTGCCCTGTACGTGGCACTTGGCGGTGTGCAACCGCGCTGGTGTCTTCCGGTATTGCTTGATGTTGGCACAAATAAGGAAGTATGTATAATTTGGTATTAAATTTCATTTTTTGTATTAAAAAGAAAAAATTAAATTTCAATTTTAACATTTAATTTTTGATACCATTAATTTTAGTTAGCAAATAAATGAATGATAAAATTGGAAATTGTAAATAAATTAGAAAGTTTTTGCTTATAATTTTTTTTAAAGGAACTTTTACAAGATCCATTCTATATTGGTTTACGTCGAAAACGTGTCCGTGGGAAGGAATACGATTCATTCATCGAAAATTTTATGAAAGCATGCGCTAAACGGTAATTAAATTAAACATTTAACAAAGTTTTAAACTACACAGACTATTAGTTTGGAATTTAAATGGTTCAAAGGATTTAAATTTAATGTTATAGGCATATTATCAATATTAAATTTATTTATTTACCTTAGGTTTTCATGTTAAACTGATAATAAAACTGATATTTCACAAATTATAGTAAATTAATGATAATAATTAATAATTATTTATAACTAGTAATAATCAGTAACAATAATAATAGTAATAACAGTAATAATAATAATAATTTTAGATTTGGACAGAAAGTTTTGATACAATTTGAAGATTTTGCTAATGCAAATGCATACCGTTTATTGGAGAAATTTCGTGATAAATATTGTACATTTAATGATGATATACAAGGTAAACATTTGCTATAATATTGTCATATTTTGTTTGCTAGTAATTAAATACATAAAATTAATTAATTAATTTCATTAATAGTAATGAAATGATGGTATATTAAATATACAATTAACAATTAAATATATTTTTGAAATTAACCGATCGAATGGATCGATGAGCACTATTTGCTGTAAAATGAAACAGTTAGTGTACTGTTGCATAAAATATTATAAAACATTCCTTTATTTCTCTTCTAATTTCGATTTTTCAATAATTGAAATAACAGTTTTGGATTTTTTTTTTTGTAACAATTAAATTTAATTTGACTTTTTAATAATTAATTTAATAGTTCACAACGATTTAATTAGGATTTTCAATAATTAAATTATTAGTTCTCATCGGTTTAATCCATCACATTTCTTTTGGACTATGAAATTTTGAAATTTAAATGATATATTTGATTATAGGAACAGCATCTGTTGTTGTTGCTGGCTTATTATCATGTAACAAAATTCTACACAAAAAGATGTCGGAACAAACGTTTGTGTTTTTGGGCGCTGGAGCGGTTTGTAACTTTAATTTGAAACAGAAAAAAGAAGCATAAATTCGCTTTTTGTTTGTTTAATTTATAGGAATAACTTTCCATTTTAATCATTTTTAAACTGCTAATCTATTTTTATAATATTTTATCAATTATTTTCTTTGTTTTTATTTCATTTTTAAAAGATAACAATTAATAATGATTTTAAAAATTCATCTAAAAGATATCGGAAAATTGAAAACGAAAACTGTGAAATAATATTGGATGAATAAATAAAATTTTTTGCATATAGCAATAAAAAAATAAATGAAGAGATTAAAAATTGGAAAAAAATTTTTTCTTCTTTTCAGGCAGCGACAGGTATTGCTGACTTATGTGTATTACAAATGCAGCACGAAGGATTAGGTGAAATTGAAGCACATGAAAGGATTTATTTAATGAATAGTAAAGGTTTAATAACAAGAAGTAGTCCAAATTTAAAAGATGAACATCAATTATATGCGAAGGATATGGAAAGTATTAAAGATTTAATCGATGTAAGTTATTTTATTTCTTAGTAAATTTTCTTTTTTTCTTCAAATCTAATATTATTTATTACAAATGAATTTAGGAAAAAAGAACGCAATTGTTTATTGTTAAAAGATTTAGAAGAAGGAAAATGGAAAGAGTGTTTTTTTGAATAATTTTAAAATGTTATCGAAATTAAAAATCAGAAAATAGTGGAAGAGATAAAAGCATAAGTTATGTATTTACTGCATGATATTTTTACAGGTAATCAAAAAAGTACAACCAACAGGTATAATTGGTGTTTCAACCGTATCAGGCTCATTTTCGGAAGAAATAATTAAAGAAATGTCAAAGATTAACGAACATCCAATTATTTTTGCTTTGTCCAATCCCACAAATAAATCGGAATGTACTGCTGAAGAAGCATTTACACATACAAATGTTTGTTTTATTAAGAAAATTTGAGAAATTTGCAATTCTTTTTTACTTATTTTTAAAGTAAAAGAAATTAATAACTTTCATTTTATTAGCAAATAACAATAGTTTATGAATGATAACAATAACATTAATAATAATAATACAAGTAGTAGTTAATATTGATTATTAGCAGTGACAATAATAATTAGTTTTGTCATCCATTTGATTTTGCTTTCATTTTTAGATAATGCAAATGTTTACATTATTTTTAAAGGATATTCTTTTTTTTTTTATTTATTTTTTGAATTTAAATTTCAGGGTAAGGTACTATTTGCTAGTGGTAGCCCATTTCCGGATCTCCGATTAAACGGTAAATTATACAAACCAGGTCAGGGCAATAACTCATACGTATTTCCTGGTGTAGCTTTGGGTGTTATATTATTTCAAGTACGCCATATCGATGATGAATTATTCTTGATTGCTGCTCGGGTAAATTCTTGATTACTGCTCGGCTTGGGTAAATTGCGGGTAAATGATGAATTATTCTTGATTGCTACTCGGTATTTGTATTTATTTGTAACCGTAAATTATTATTGTTAAAGATTAAAATTAATTAATAAGGTAGAGATGGATAAGATATATTGTGGAATTTTTATTTTTATTTTTTTATTTTTTGTTTTGTTCCTCAAACTGATAATGAGAGATTTTAAGCAAATAGCAGATATGGTAACAGCAAAAGATATTAAATTTGGTCGAATTTATCCAAATTTGAAATATATTCGTGAATGTTCGATCAAAATAGCATTGGCTATTGCAAAGCATTGCTATGCGGTATTTTTACATTAAATTTTAAATTTATATAATTATGTTAGTGAATATTTCAATAGAATTATTAAATGAATTTTATTGAATTTGAAAGCTTTTTTGACTTAGTGGAAAAGGTAAATATTTTATCATTGGATGGTATGATACAATGTGAATTTCATTAAAACAATTGATCATAAAATTATCAACTAAGATTCTTATCAAGCATTTGAGGAAATAATTGAAATTAATTATTATTAAGATGCTTATCACTTTGCATCTAATTAAGTAATTATTTTATAGCAATCAATTGCATTGCTTCTGTGAGAATAATTTCAATATTTTATAGAATGGAACAGCTGCATTATATCCGGAACCGGAAGATTTAGAAAAATATATCCGTTCGCAGATTTATTCGGTAGAATATGATGAGCTCATTGATGTAACATATGAATGGCCTCAAGAGGATATGAAACATGGATTTCCGGTTCCGGTTGCAAGACGTGAATCAGTTGAAGAGTAACGGTAGCAACGGTATATTCTACATATGATCTGTTGCTTGACTGATAATGTAATCAATTATCATTTAGTTTATTAATTTTACTGATTGAATAAAAGATACATTTTTCTGAAATTATTATTTTGTTTAATTTTTTTTTTTTAGATTAGTCCATTTTTATATTATCAAAAAAAGAAATAAAAAAAAAAAACCCTTTTCTTGCACAAAAACATAAATTTTAGAATGGTTTCAGAAGAGAAAAAGATAATTTTAGATAAATTATGCTTTTTCTTCAAAATGAAACAAATCCAATTCATAATTTTCAAGTTTTCATTCCTTTTTATTTATTGATTTTTTTTTTTTAAAAAGGACGAAAAATTCAAATGAAAAATTATGGTCAAAATTTCATGAATTTTTAATTTCATTTTCTTTCTTTTCTTCTCGAAATACATAGTAATATTTTTCAGAATCAGAATAGAATATGATATGTTAAGTTAAATTTATTAGCTTATATTTTTGTGAGAAGAAAAATTTGTTATTGTAAATTTACACCAATTTGTAAAATCATAATACTCTGTAAGTAAATTTAAGTAAGTAATTAAGGAGTCAAAGATGACGAATAAATTGACATAATATGTGTCACTTGAAATAATATCATTCAAATCACTAATTGATAATAGTATATTTGTACAATTCTTTAATAAATTATAATTTATAAATTTATATTGGATAAATTTATTTAATACTTCATTTCAATTTACCAATACAACAACTGAAATTTTTCATTTTAAAATCTATAAAATTTGAGAAATATTAGATCTGTAATTAAATTACTTAAATTAATATTAAATCCCGAATAAGTTAGAATAAATAATACAACATTTGCTCATATGCTACAATTATTACATGTTTATATAATTTTGTGAATAAACAATAATTCTTCCTGGTCAAATCTCACTGGAAAATATAGCAGTAATACATAAAATGTAATATATTTAAAATGCAGCATTTAATTTCCAATAATGGAAGAATGTCAAAAGATGAAGAAGAAATTATTCACTTCCTTTATTATTCCATTAAACAATATAAAATTAAACTTAATATGGAAAGTGTGTGAAAGCTGAATCCAAATATAATAGTAAATGGCCTAGACAAGTCTCAACTAACTAGGCTCATTGTTGCATCACACCTTGGCCACCATCTTTTCTATTCTTTTTTTGAAGAAAACGAAAGGGAGAATTTCAATAACAAAATGATAAATGATACAGTGAGACAGATTATTTCATTTCGATCCTGCCCTGGCACCACTTGATGGTTACGTGATGGATAGACGTGATGAATTCCAGGGATTGACGTGGCTGATTCCGTGGGTTGACGTGATGGAGTTGATTGGTTAAACGTATATATGTATTTATAAAGAATTTATAGTATATATAAAGTATATGTATATATAAAGTAAAATTTGTGGATGTTAAGAAAATTTTCAAATTACTGGGAAATTAATTCGGACAGAAAGTAAAGGAAAATATTACATATTAGTAATCTTTTTTGTTATATAACAGTAATATTTTGATGCTTATCTTTTATGATATCAGCTAAAATAAAAGCAGAAGAATAGATATAAGTATAAAAGAATAAATATAACTGTGAGGAGAAAAGTGCAAGTGAAACATATTTACATTTTGCTTTCTATTTTCCCTTTTTTCTTTGCAGAAATTGGTGATGTATTCGTGATGAATAAATTATGGTCGAATACTGCATATTACATCTGGGCCACTTCATGTTTGCGTGTGCATATACGTCGTTTATCGGCACAACAGATTCGTTTATCTTTTTTAGAGTACTTCAAAGAACATAATCATACATATGTGCCTTCTTCATCTGTTATTCCAGAAGATGATAGCTCCGTTACATTTGTTAATGCGGGGATGAATCAGGTATATACTTTAAATTTTTCTTGAAAAAATGCCTACTTAACTTTTATAAAGCATTTCGGAAATGCTTAAATACTGTTCCATATTTTCAAAATGAGGAGTTTTCAAAAAAAAAAAAAAAGTATGTGTATACATATTTCCATTTTAGTTCAAGCCACTTTTTCTGGGTGCTAAATATACAGAAGGCAAATTGGCCGCTTTACGTAATGTTGTTAACTGGCAAAAGTGTATTCGTATTGGTGGAAAGCATAATGATTTCGACGATGTTGGCCGTGATTTGACACATCATACATTTTTCGAAATGCTTGGAAACTATTCATTTGGTGGCTACTCAAAGGTTTTGAATTTTGAATTCTAATTTTTATTTTGTTTCTATTAAAGGTATTGAAATAATTCCACGTTTGTAATTTTTTATAATATTAGTAGGCTTGAAATGTAGTAGTATACAACTAGAAACTGTTGTACTCATTGTACTTAATTGCGGTTTTTATTTGTTCGAGCTGAAGGAATGAACTGATGCTAGATGATTAGGAAGCATATATAATCAGGATTGCATGTTAATAGCTCACCAAATTTCCTCGTTTCAGATGGAAGCATGTTTATATGCATGGAACTTCCTCACAGACGTCCTCAAGATACCAGCTGATCGCTTATATATTACCTATTTCGGTGGGGATGAAAGCATGAAGTTAAAGGAAGATCGTGAATGCCGCGATATTTGGATTAAATTAGGGTATAGTTAGAAATTTTGTTTCGAAAAAACAATCGTATCTACATGGTTTATCTTTTGCAGTGTCCCTGAAGATCGTGTTCTTGGCTTTTGTTCCAATCATAATTTCTGGGAGATGGCTCAGACGGGTCCATGTGGTCCTTGTTCGGAAATTCATTATGATCTTATTGGTAATCGAAAGGCACAGAAACTTGTTAATTCAAGTAATCCAACAGTAGTCGAAATTTGGAATCTTGTTTTTATGCAGTTCAGTAGGTAGTATTTTCAAGATTCTGTTACTTTCATTATTAATATTCGAAGAAATTTTAGCATTACTGGAAAGTTTCAAAATTTTTTCTTGTTGGAATTTAAAAAAATTAGAAAGCATGAGCAAAAAGCAGTGAATAAGATACCGTATTAGTCCAGAACAGTTTATCACAGGGATATATCAGGCAAAATCAGTAGTTTACCAACGTTGTACATAGATTGCGGAATGGGTTTCGAACGATTAGTGAGTATTGTCCAAGGATTACACTCTGCCTATGATACCGACTTATTTCTTCCATTAATGAGAATTATTCACGAGGTTGGTTTTTCGGATTTTAGAGTTTCAGTTCACTTTTAAAAGTTTTTAAATTTTATCTTTGCTTGAAGTCTTGTACACTAGTGATCTTATTTTTTCGTTGAATTCCAAATTTCTAGTATTCGAAAGTTAGAGGATATGGTGGACAACTGGGGGATATCGACACAGCATATCGAATTGTGGCGGATCATCTTCGTGCTGCTTGTATTATGATTTCAGACGGTGTCGAACCTAGTTCACGAAATCGAGGGTTCGTTTTGCTTAGGTTGCTTCTTAGGGTGTATTTCCTTAATGGTGAAGTGTCAATATTTTATTTCTGTTTATTGTTTCTATCCAATATTTAATACCGACAAGTTGAATAAGAGGTGTCCTCGTTAATTTTGTCATATATTTATTTCTCTTTCTATTTGTGATATGCGCTATTCCTGTACACATTTTCACAATTCTTTGGCCTTTTGTTGGCAACAGTCAATTCCAAGTTTCGAAATATTTCTATAATTATTAGTTGAACTCTTATGGTATCCTTTTTTTCATACAGTATCTCTTATAGTTTTCTTTCGTATAGTACTTTCTCTCAGGTATCATCTTCGACGGGTTTTGCGACGTGCTGCATTGAATTTTACCCTCACGCTTGGTGCAGAACGCGGGATGTTAGCATCTTTAGTGCCTGATTTTGTTAATCATATAGTAAGTTCAGTCATATAATTAAGTTATTCAAGTGAATAAAATGAATAATTTTTGATGGACTTTCAAAAAATTTTTTTTCCGTTCACGTTCAGACTTTACTGTACAACAATGTCGCAGCTTGTGAAACTGTAATAGCTAAAACGGTTATGTCTGAGGAACAGTTGTTTTGGAGAAGTTATGACAAAGGCTGTAAATTACTTGAGCATAATATTGCATCTCAGCAACATGTGCTGTCAGGTATCGTTGTTCTTTTCGACTTCTCGATAGTTTTTGTCTCGAAAAGTTATTTGGCCGGATTTAATTAATTGACTACTGTGCATTAAATAACCTAGAAAGGTTTAATGACAAACTGTAAATTTAAGTTGCCGTTAGACGTGCTGCATTACATTGAATTTTACCCTTAGATGGTACATTGTCATCCCATTCACATATTTTGTTTTTCCAAAAACAAATGTGATAATATATTTTCATTATGAACCAGTTTACTGTTTATTTAGGAGAAATTGCGTGGATGTTGTCAGGAACTTACGGTCTTCCATTGTCAATAACCCAAAAGATATGTAGAGAAAAAGGGTTGAAAGTTGATGTAGATGGCTTCCAACAATGTCTGGCTAATTTTCAAGTAATTTTTCAGTTATGTTGTGTATTAGGTGATAATTTTGCTATTTGCCCTCTTTTATAATCACTCTATTGGGAATTGGGAATTAAGAGAAGAAACATAAAAGTAGTTATATTTCGGAAAGCTTAGCGCATATGAGCGACGCTTATGTTTATTGTTTATATTCCACTGTCAGCTGGGACTTCTAACGTTGATAATTTTTATAAAATAGTATATCTCTAAGAAAATATTCTTAAACACGCTGCCAATAAATTGTATCTTTTTGTTAATGGAAAGAAGTTTTAGAAAGCTCAAAAAGCTGAAGAGGAGCTTTGGCAAAAAATCGATTTAGAAGAAATGATACTGAATGGTGTAGAGCCAACGAATGATTCAGAAAAATATTGTTGTGAACGGATTGAATTGGGCAAGTATGGTGGGTAGCTTTTGCTTTTTGATCAATCTAAACAAACTTATATTGTGTGAAATCGATGTAGAACAAACTTAGATTATCGAGATATTCAATTTATTTCATACTTTGATCTTTAAATGGCTCCAAAACCGATGAGCACGAGTTCCTTGTGTTTAAGGAAATGAAACTTTATAGTAAGCATAACAGATACATTTGCCTTCAGCTTTCTTAGCAAGTTCTTTTTAAATAAAAAAGAGGATTTGCTTAAACCTAAATTTACAAAAAGTGGAAAAAGTAGAATTTTCAGAATTCCCGAGCAGGACAGGTACTGTTGTGGCAATCTTTGATGTCAATGGTAAAAATGTAATGTCGCTTAATCCAGGCGAATTAGGGTCTGTCGTTATGGATTCGACTATTTTTTTTGCTGAACAAGGAGGGCAATTGTACGACAGAGGCATCCTTCAAGATAATTTAAATGTGATTTGCACATTTAAATTATGGAATTTATAGAACATTTTTTTGAATTTCTGTTGTGAAACATACATAATTTTTATTTAAATAATCATTTGGTTTAATTATCTGAAATGAAAAAGTGGACAAAAGCGAATTATAACAATGATATATTATCATAATGGGTCTTTATTATTTATGATAATTTTTCGTTTTTTTTTTTTTTTTTTCTAGAATACTATATTTATTGTGAATAGTGTGAAAAGACGAAATGGCTACATCATTCATACAGGGAAAGTAGCAGATAATGGAATTTTGGAAAAAGGCGTAAACTTGACGCAGATTATAGATCCTGTGAGTGTAGAGTGTTTCTAAAATTGTTACTTCTAATCGCTCTTCAGCCCTTATCATGAGAAATACAGTTTTTTTTTTTTCTATGTTTTCTCATCTTTGCAGAAGCAACGGTTTTTTTTAATGTGTGGTCATACTGCTACCCATATTCTTCATTTTGCTCTCGAAAAAGTATTTGGTGTATCAGTCCGTCAGATGGGTTCATTTATTGGCCCTGATAAGTTACATTTTGATTTCTTTATTCCTGACCAAAAAATCGCTCTTGAAAAGGTTTGCTTTTCGTTCTTCTTACAGTTAGTCAGCAACTTTGTTTACTAGCTAATACATATATCTGCTCTTCTCTCTGCATAATGTCAAGTTTTCCTTCATTTTTTCTACTGAAGCTTCTTAGTTGACAATTCAAGGTCGATGATGCAAAGCTTTTGCTTGTTTAGTTTTTTATTCTCTTATCTGTGGTTTCAAATCGAGTACTATTTAGTTAAAAGTATAAGCATATGACAGCTCGTTAATGTTAAGATTTGTTTTTAAACATTCTTCTGAAGACAGAGATTTGTATTTTCGAAATAACTTTACCGGAAATCAAGTTATAAACTGCCGTGTAGAATAATTGCTTTTTTATCGTTGTTCAGTAAAATGATGTATTATAAACTTTTAAGGAAATAAAATAAACAAAAAGGATTACAGATCGAAAAAGTAATGGCAATGGTGAATAATATTATTGAAAGTAACATAAACGTTACGGTGAAATACATTTTGCAAGAAGAATTAGGTTCTCTGCATAAGGATTTTTCTGCATTCGACATTTCACAAGTAAAATTTCATCTTTTTACTTTTGCATATTAATTGTTGATGTTTGGAATTTCAGAATGTTAGAAGTATTAGCGATAGAATTTTCACATCTTTCATATCTTGTTCCCCAAACACTTTTTTCTTCTTCACTTTCTTAATATTCATTTATTATTTGTAAATTCAGGAGGCATCCTCCAACGGCTCATATCGGATCATTACAGTTGAGAGTTCGGCATTACTCGGTCAAGATATCATCGAACCATGTTGTGGGACGTATGTGTTAATTAATGCGATAAATTTTTATCTAGCAGTACTATTTTTCAGTCTAATCTTTGTTGATAAACAAGCAATTATCAGAAAAATTCTATAAAGTCTTATATTCATAACATCATACTTTCAGGCATGTTTTAAACACAAGTGATATTGGTCGATTTGTTATAATTGGTCAGAAATC